>NW_027498120.1:0-49633 GCF_021521415.1 Bidens hawaiensis
GCAACTCAGACAATTACCATTCCCGTACAATAAAATATATATAAATACACGCAAATCCATGCGTTCAGTATGTACTTAAACATTTTGATAATAACATGCTTCCCGCCCCGAGAAAATACTTAAAAACAATTCAGAAAAAGGGGCTCGTGAAACTCACCTTTCGCAAGCAAGTAGGTAACACAGTACGCAGCTACTAATCCGGATCTGTAATACGATCCCTAAGTTCGTTACTATACAATCACTATTAATATAACTTTAACCATGTTAACCGGTACATCTAGGGACACTGTTAACCCAGTACTGTACCCGTTCCGGGGGCAATGTTAACCCATAAACACTTCTCCGGACTCGGATTGTGATATCATTTAGAGTTCAATAGTTAAAATTACTATTAGTTCGTTTTCCCAGTTTTGCGTGCCTAGCACGGTTATCTTTTTTTACGTTCAAAAATTAGTTTGGTCACACACGACCCGAAAATAGTTGTTGACTGATAATTTAATTAAAGTTGTGAAATTAGAGCTCGGTTTAGACGCCCCGATTGGCCGCGGGACCCGTTTCCGTCTTTAGTGTACCGGAAACTGTTAAATCGGATAAAATTACCCAAATCATCCGAATTATTTTCGGATGATTTATTTTTACCTGTTTAACTCAGTTATATGAAAATAGTTCATTTTTAGGGTTTTTATACACCAGTCAGCTCGTTTAGGCGAACTTTACCGGTTTACGCGTTTTAGACTTTAAAAGTTTGTTTTGCACAAATAATTATCCGTTTAATCTAGGATCTTGAAATTTTGCACAAATCACTTTTTGACAGTGGGGAATTTTATAAAAATATTTCCAGAATTAATTTTTATATTTAAAATTTATTTATCTATTTTTAAACACCATTTAAACACTAAATATGTCGTAAATACCAAACGACCTTAGAAAAATCCCAAATTTTTCCTGGATGACCCTTGCCATCCACATAGTCCCCTGTAATTTTTCAAGAACCAAAATCTTTTTTTACATGCCATTTTCACTAAAACCGAGCTAGAAAACCCTAGAACTCGTTTAACCGAAAAGCCTACTTAGACTTCTCCAACTGACCTAAAATTTTGTGTGTGACTTTTACATGTTATATAAAGCTTATCTGGAATTTTCCAGAATTTATCATGATATTTAAGTAGTTTTCACCATTTTTAGCCAAAACCGAGCATTAAATTCACCAAATATTCATCATTTGTCCAAAAATTACCAAATTTTCACAGATCTCATATTTTCATGTGTAGATCATCTCTGTGAAATTTCGTAGCCTAACTCTAAATGTACAACAATCTGTCCAAAACACTCATAACCGACATAAACCGAATATACCTTTTGTTTTCCGCACTATTAGCTACAAACTCGTCTTTCCTCCTTATTTACCACTAAATACAGAACCTACAACCAACATACCACAATACCAAGCAAGTTACACTCACCATCAAGCCTCTTACACTATAGTTTCGGTTATTGTTTCAAAACTAAAGTTTAAACCGTAAAAATTCGTTTTTGGTTCGTTTAACTCCTTTCTTGGACCAAGATACCTTGTATAACCCATATACATCACTTGATCATGCAAGAATCGGTTTTCATCTTTGAAACCTCATTTTCTTGCAAATAAACTCAAGAAAAGAAGATGAAAACGTAAATAACTCGATTTTTACCTTACTTTTCTTGCTACAAATCCGGGTTTTTAGGTCATAATGTGGAGAGAATTGATGAAGGTTGAGATGTTTGTTTTAAAAAAAAAATAACAAGTGACAAGGGATATACCCTTGTCCGATCGGAAGTCAAGGGGAGGTGGGGTGGGACCCACCTTTCCATTTCTAGCCACCCATTTGGATTTTGGAAATCCGGATAATGTTTTGGATAATCTGGTTCAGTTCGTTTTTCGGTTAAATGTTTAATTCAACTTAAAACGAGTCTAAAATGGTCGTTTTCGGCTTAAAAAATGAAATTTATATAAAACCGGTTTAAAAACTTTAAAAACTTAAACCATGACATTTATTAACTTAAAACATCATATTATTAATAATTGCGCATCTTTTTCGGCTTGATCGATCGTCTCTTGCTCGGTTTGGTATTAAAGGTTTCGTTTAACGTACCGACGTACCATTAAATCGAAAATTCTTTTTCTGTGCTTTAATTCACTTATCCCGAAGCTTTAATACTTCGTAAACATCACTAAATATCATATATCTAGTCTATAATGTAATCCTCGATTCGTTCGGGCTACAATAACTGTTAATCGGTTAGTCGTATTTCCAATACGATTAACTGCATAATCGAGTATAGTCCGTACTGTGAATCATACATACTCGTATAAACGCATTATAATTCATATATTCATTACTAAATAACACGTAAATAGTATATACCGGTTCGGGTATACCTGGTTTTGCCAGAATCGTTACATTCTCCCCTCGTAAAAAAAAATTTCGTCCTCGAGATTTTACGCGTCGACTACTTCCTTTTGAGGGAATAGGTAGGGGTATTTCTTCCGGAATTCGTCCTTTCGTTTCCATGTATATTCTGGGCCTCGTTGCGAATTCCATCTAACTTTGACCAACGAAATCTTATTGTGTCTAAGTTGCTTGATTTTCCCGTCTACTATTTCTATGGGTTCCTCTACGAAATTGAGCTTATCACTTATTTGGACACCCTCTAAAGGTAACACCGACGTCTCATCCGCCAGACATCTTTTCAAGTTCGATACGCGAAACACGTTGTGAACTGCACTCAGTTCATCGGGTAGTTCTAATCGGTATGCTACGGGACCGATTTTTGCAGTAATATTGAATGGTCCAATATATCTCGGGGCTAACTTCCCCGCCTTTCCAAATCTGACTACACCCTTCCAAGGTGATACCTTAAAATACACTTTATCACCTTTCTCAAACGACAACGGTTTTCTACGGGTATCGGCATAACTCTTCTGCCGATCCCGCGCGGCCTTCAGATTGTTCCTAATTTCAAGGATTTTGCTGGTCGTTTCCTGGACCAGGTCTGATCTAATAACCTGAGTGTCGCCCACTTCAGTCCAGCAGAGTGGTGATCGGCACTTCCGACCATACAATGCTTCGTAAGGCGCTGCCTTTATACTGCTATGGTAACTGTTATTATAGGAAAACTCAACGAGTGGGAGATGTTGATCCCAATTTCCCTTAAAATCCAGTACGCATGCACGAAGCAAATCCTCCAGGGTTTGGATGGTCCTCTCAGACTGACCATCAGTCTGAGGGTGGTAAGCTGTGCTTAGATCAATGCGCGTTCCCAGCGCTTCTTGAACAGCTTGCCAAAGATTGGAGGTGAAATGGCTATCCCGATCGGAGATGATTGAGATGGGTATCCCATGACGAGACACAATTTCATTTATATAAATCTGCGCAAGTCTCTCAGTGTTATAATTATTCCTAATCGGGATAAAATGTGCCGATTTGGTTAATCGATCTACGATTACCCAAATTGCATCATGTCCTCGGGACGTCTTAAGGAGATGTGTCACAAAATCCATCGTGATTTGCTCCCACTTCCATTCGGGAATTTCCGGTTGTTGTAACATCCCCGAGGGTTTCTGGTGCTCCGCCTTAACTCTCGCACAAGTCGTACACTTACCGACATACGTTGCTATATCCTTTTTCATACCCGGCCACCAGTAGAACTCCTTCACATCCTTGTACATCTTATCCGATCCCGGATGTATGGAATATTTCGATCTATGCGCTTCGTCCATGATTAATTCACGAAGGTCATGGAGGGTCGGGATCCAAACCCGATTTTTGAAATAGAGAATTTCGTCCACGCGCTGTTCGAAATTCTTCTCATCGCCGTAAAGTCCCTCCTTTTCCAATTGTTCCTCTTTCAACGCCTCACGTTGAGCGACTCGAATCAGGTCCGAAAGGTTCGACTGGACTATCACCCCCAGCGCTCGCACTCGCAATGGCTTAACCCGGTCTTTCCTACTCAAGGCATCGGCTATGACGTTAGCCTTGCCGGGGTGATAACGGATGTCACAGTCATAATCGCTTAACAACTCGACCCATCTTCGTTGCCTCATATTCAGTTCTTTCTGATCGAATATGTGCTGCAAACTTTTATGATCGGTGAAGATGGTGCACTTCGTACCGTAGAGATAATGTCTCCAGATTTTAAGTGCGAAGATAACCGCTCCCAGTTCTAAGTCGTGAGTAGTGTAATTTTTCTCGTGTACTTTTAACTATCGGGAAGCATAGGCTATAACCTTATTATTCTGCATCAACACGCATCCTAACCCTCTACGCGATGCGTCACAATACGCGACAAAACCATCGTCTCCATCGGGGAGACTTAAAATCGGCGCTTGGCACAATTTTTGCTTTAACGTTTGAAATGCCGTCTCCTGCTCTTCTCCCCATTCATACTTTCGATCCTTTTGAGTCAGGAGAGTTAAAGGTTGGGCGATGCTGGAAAAGTTCTCTATAAATCGACGATAATATCCAGCTAAGCCTAAGAATTGGCGGATTTCCTTTGGCGATTTTGGCGCTTGCCAATTCTTAATTGCTTCAACCTTACTTGGATAAACGTGTATCCCTTGATGGTTTACAACGTAACCGAGGAATTGTACTTCTTGTAACCAGAAGTTACACTTGGAGAATTTTGCATACAACTTTTCCTGATTCAGAAGCTCTAAAATTATTCTTAGGTGTTGCTCGTGCTCTTCTTTACTTTTCGAGTAGATCAAAATATCGTCAATAAACACGATGACGAATTTGTCGAGGTAGGGTTTACAGACTCGATTCATGAGGTCCATGAACACTGCCGGCGCATTTGTTAGTCCGAAAGGCATAACTAAGAACTCGTAATGGCCGTAGCGAGTCCGGAATGCGGTTTTTGGGATATCTTCTTCCTGAATTCTAACCTGATGGTATCCCGATCTAAGATCGATTTTTGAGAAATAGCTCGCACCTTGCAGCTGGTCAAACAGATCATCAATTCGGGGAAGAGGGTACCTATTTTTAATTGTTAACTTGTTCAACTCCCTGTAATCAATGCACGTTCTAAGGCTCCCGTCCTTCTTTTTCACGAATAATACAGGTGCACCCCACGGGGAATGACTAGGACGTATAAATCCTTTACCCAACAATTCTTGCAACTGATTGGATAATTCTTGCATCTCGGACGGTGCAAGTCGGTAGGGTGCTTTAGCAACAGGGCCAGCTTAAGGTATTAAATCGATTCTGAATTCGACATGTCGGGTTGGCGGTAATCCAGGAAGTTCTTCTGGGAAAACTTGTGGAAATTCGCGTACCACCGGGATATCATCCACCCGTTTCTCCTCTGAATCTGTGGCCGTCAAGCTCGCTAGATACGCCACGCATCCCTGGCGTATATATTTTAACACCTTGAGGTGGGATATAAATGGTATCATTGTGCCCGACTTCTCTCCTTGCACTAACACCTCTTCGTCATCCGACACCCGGATCTTGACGATTTTCTTTTCACAGTTTATTTCCACTTTGTTACGTGCTAACCAATCCATTCCCACTATTACGTCAAAACTACCTAATTCTACCGGTAATAAGTCAATCAGGAAGGATTGGTCGTTCAGAATAAAAGGGCAATTCCGAACTATCTGATTAACTATCATGGTTTTACCGTTAGCGACTTCTACGGTATAAGGTTCTATGGTTTCACTAATCGGAAGGTTTGCTATCGATAGGAACTTAACGGAGACAAAACTTCTATCGGCGCCCGTATCAAATAATACAGAAGCGTAATGATCAGAGACGAGGAATGTACCTGTCACTACGCTGGGGTCCTGGCGTGCTTCGTTCGCCCCCATCACAAATGCTCGGCCTCTCGCCGGATTGGACGACGATGCCTGACCCACGGTTTGCCTCCCATTTCCTCCCTGGTTCAGTTTCGGACAGTATCTCTTGAAGTGATCTGTGCTGCCGCATTCAAAGCAAGCACGGCTGGTGGTCATCATTTGGTTTCCTTGTGGGTTTTGTTGTCGGGCTGGTTGGGTCCTAGGTGGCTGCGCACGGATAGGTTGCGGTTGTCGGTTCAGATTGTTTAGGTTTGTCCTACAACTCGGTGCGTAGTGCCCATTCCTGCCACACCAGTGGCACACTACCCCCTTGCACTCGCCACCATGCTGGTAACCGCATTTCCCACACTTAGGGAACGTCCCTTTCTGCGATTCCTGCCTTCCGCCTGAACTAGTCATGGCGTAGTTCTGGGCAGCGGGCCTAGCACGTTTATTTTGCTGCTTCTCCTGGATCCTATTGTCATACGTACCCCGCTTTCCCCCAGCGGACTCTCCTGCCACCTTCAGTGACCCACTCCTCACGAAATCGTATGTGACGATACCAGCTTGCGTCACCGCACCCTCAAACGTCTTGTGTCCCCCAGAGTTGACTATACTCCTTACTACTGGAGTTAGTCCCCATATATAACGCTCAATCCTCTTTGACTCTGGGGTGACCAACCATGGCACCAATCGCGACAATTCGTTAAATCGGTTCGTATAACCTAAGTGGTCTGCCCCCTGCATCTCCAGGTTCCACAATTCGTTTTCTAACTTCTGCAGTTCGTTTTTCGGGCAGAAATGTTCCAGTACAAGGGCCTTGAGCTCTGCCCAGGTCATGTGGTTTGTCGCTGCCTGACCGCGAGTTTGCACTATTGTGTTCCACCATGTCAAGGCATGGTCTGTGAACGTGCATGTAGCATACTTAATGACGTAATCCTCAGGGCAGTTGCTGATGTTCACAACAGACTCTATTTTCTCAATCCACTTAACCAACCCATTTGGTCCTTCTGACCCGCAAAATTCTAGGGGCTTGCACAACATAAAATCTTTGATTGAACATACCTTTGTTGCAGGAGTCGGTTCAGTGCGGTTCGTTTCTACACTAGGTATAGGGCCATTACTGTCTGTAACGACCACCCTAGGCGGTGCGTCATTACTCGGAATCGGGTTGCCGTTCGGTGGAGGGTTAACATTTTGTTCCCCATCATTATTGGTGGTCGTTTGATTGCTCGCAGGGTCTGGATTGGTCGTATTGTTAAAACTGGCGGCGACGCGCGATACTATATCCGGTATCGCCGCCTCTAACTGTCGAGCAATCAGACGATCCACATCCACTTCTGACATTCGAGCTGACCGTTTTGGTGCCATTCTACACAACATTAAGAAAAATACATATAATTAATACAAATTTCAATCTCGATACACAACACACATTCCATTCATTAATAAACATCAGTACATATTACATAAACATCATCACATAGATTAAGTTTTCATACATCAGTCCTACATCGGCATCATTTCGACATAACCCGCTATGGGTCAGTGCTTGAATGATACACCAAAAGTATCTACAATGATATCCCCAAAAGAGACCCCCTATGGGCTAGTGGCTGTACTATAACTACCCAAGATTCACTCTATGTTAGCATCGCCACTAACTGCTTACACAGAGTATCAAAAAGCGGACCCTGACTACTACCACCCTAACATAACTAAGCATGGTGGTATACCAACCACACCAACACTGCCACCATCACCACCAACACCGCCAGCAAACCCCGGATCCGTGTCTCCATCTGGTCAATCATCCACTGGGAGTATGCGCCCTCCCTCCTCAGCTGGCCAATCACGTACTGGCTGTCCAGTACGCAGTCCGCCAAGTGTCTCCTCCTCTGGATCCCCACCGTCAAGGCGATGGTGTGCTCAACCACCTGCTCGGTGAGCACTCGGAGCCATGCAGCCTCGGAGGAGGGACGCTCATCCCTCTCCAGCCTAGGGGTACCCCACACGGGTGGAGGCACAGGCTCGGGCTGGGGGCGGGAGGACTCGCCCCTGTGGAAAGTAGGTCTGGGTGGGGTAGAGGTAGGTGGGACATAGGGGACACTGATCCGCGCCGTGAGGCGGGATCCGGGTCTGGGAGGGGTAGGGGTGGCCTGTGGTGCGGGTGGGGTGGGGGATCTGGCAACCCTAGAGGGGATGACAGGCTAGTTCTCCTACGGCTAGTCTCACTAGGCTCAGTGCTGGATGCTAGGCGTAAGCTCCTAGAGTTCCCGGAACTGGCCTCCTCCGGGTCCTCCTCCACTGACAGACTTCGTGATCTCGACATCCTTACCTGTACACAAGTTAGCAAACATATAGTTCCTTCCATAATGTAAATCATAATTAATATACACATACTTATACAACTTTGTCACATAAAAATATTATCATATACTTACACATATGTTGCCAATTTTACCTATTAATGTTCCCCGTGACTTCCCCTGAATTCCCTCGTGCGGACAAGTCTGTTATTATGTTCCGGACCATAATAACTCACTTGTCCATCCAAGTTCATCCAGATCTCGTCACTATAAATTATTAGTTGATATTCAGATCCTATAATACTTGAGCTACTGGTTATATTTTAGGTATCTTTTAAAGACATCCTAATTCTTTATAACCAATGGCTCTGATACAAAGTTCTGTAACACCCCGTAACCGCAGCGGAAACGTAAACGGGATGCAACAGACACGTCTGATATCAACAGCATTGCTTATAAAGAAAACACCACTACAATAATTTACACCATATTACATTGTTCCGAGTTTAGTTACCGTCTAGGCGTTAACACATAAGTTTTACCAACAGTACATTAACATATTTAATACAAAAAGATCATTTAGCTTCCACAAAAAGCAGGCATCGTCAAGCATGTAGCAATTATTCCAGTTTGGGGGTACCTAGAAAGCATGTAAAGAAAACGGGTCAACTACGAATAGTTGGTGAGTTTCACTAATTTAAATAAGCAGTGACAAATCATTATAATAATCATATATTAGCGATGTAATTATGTTGAGCCCACAAGTGAAACCTCTGACTATCCACATACAACCTCGTGGCATACTCCGCCAACGAACCTGCCCCAAACCGCTATGCCTAACATTACATAGCAAAAATAAATAACAACAAAATAGACATGTGCAAATGGCTGGGAAACATCAGCAAATCCATGCCGGACCAGTTGGGTTTGTCAGACCAATAGTACTATTCACACTCTACCGGCTTTTTGCTAATCACTCGTGTTACGGGGCCTTACAATGTTAGCAACTCAGACAATTACCATCTTAGTACATTTCCGTACGATTCCCGTATAATAAAATATATATAAATACACGCAAATCCATGCGTTCAGTATGTACTTAAACATTTTGATAATAACATGCTTCCCGCCCCGAGAAAATATTTAAAAACAATTCAGAAAAAGGGGCTCGTGAAACTCACCTTTCGCAAGAAAGTAGGTAACACAGTACGCAGCTACTAATCCGGATCTGTAATACGATCCCTAAGTTCGTTACTATACAATCACTATTAATATAACTTTAACCGTGTTAACCGGTACATCTGGGGACACTGTTAACCCAGTACTGTACCCGTTCCGGGGGCAATGTTAACCCAGAAACACTTCTCCGGACTCAGATTGTGATATCATTTAGAGTTCAATAGTTAAAATTACTATTAGTTCGTTTTCCCAGTTTTGCGTGCCTAGCACGGTTATCCTTTTTTACGTTCAAAAATGAGTTTGGTCACACACGACCCGAAAATAGTTATTGACTGATAATTTAATTAAAGTTGTGAAATTAGAGCTCGGTTTAGACGCCCCGATTGGCCGCGGGACCCGTTTCCGTCTTTAGTGTACCGGAAACTGTTAAATCGGATAAAATTACCCAAATCATCCGAATTATTTTCGGATGATTTATTTTTACCTGTTTAACTCAGTTATATGAAAATAGTTCATTTTTAGGGTTTTTATACACCAGTCAGCTCGTTTAGGCGAACTTTACCGGTTTACGCGTTTTAGACTTTAAAAGTTTGTTTTGCACAAATAATTATCCGTTTAATCTCGGATCTTGAAATTTTGCCCAAATCACTTTTTGACAGTGGGTAATTTTATAAAAATATTTCCAGAATTAATTTTTATATTTAAAATTTATTTATCTATTTTTAAACACCATTTAAACACTAAATATGTCGTAAATACCAAACAACCTTAGAAAAATCCCAAATTTTTCCTGGATGACCCTGCCATCCACATAGTCCCCTGTAATTTTTCCAGAACCAAAATCTCTTTTTACATGCCATTTTCACTAAAACCGAGCTAGAAAACCTTAGAACTCGTTTAACCGAAAAGCCTACTTAGAATTCTCCAACAGACCTAAAATTTTGTGTGTGACTTTTACATGTTATAAAAAGCTTATCTGTAATTTTCCAGAATTTATCATGATATTTAAGTATTTTTCACCATTTTTAGCCAAAACCGAGCATTAAATTCACCAAATATTCATCCTTTGTCCAAAAATTACCAAATTTTTACAGATCTCATATTTTCATGTGTAGATCATCTCTGTGAAATTTCGTAGCCTAACTCTAAATGTACCACAATCTGTCCAAAACACTCATAACCGACATAAACCGAATACCTTTTGTTTTCCGCCACTACAAGCTACAAACTCGTCTTTCCTCCTTATTTACCACTAAATACAGAACCTACAACCAACATACCACAATACGCAGCAAGTTACACTCACCATCAAGCCTCTTACACTATAGTTTCGGTTATTGTTTCAAAACTAAAGTTTAAACCGTAAAAATTCGTTTTTGGTTCGTTTAACTCCTTTCTTGGACCAAGATCCCTTGTATAACCCGTATACATCACTTGATCATGTAAGAATCGGTTTTCATCTTTGAAACCTCATTTTCTTGCAAATAAACTCAAGAAAAAAAGATGAAAACGTAAATAACTCGATTTTTACCTTACTTTTCTTGCTACAAATCCGGGTTTTTAGGTCATAATGTGGAGAGAATTGATGAAGGTTGAGATGTTTGTTTAAAAAAAAAAATAACAAGTGACAAGGGATATACCCTTGTCCGATCGGAAGTCAAGGGGAGGTGGGGTGGGACCCACCTTTCCATTTCTAGCCACCCATTTGGATTTTGGAAATTCGGATAATGTTTTGGATAATCTGGTTCAGTTCGTTTTTCGGTTAAATGTTTAATTCAACTTAAAACGAGTCTAAAACGGTCGTTTTCGGCTTAAAAAATGAAATTTATATAAAACCGGTTTAAAAACTTTAAAAACTTAAACCATGACATTTATTAACTTAAAACATCATATTATTAATAATTGCGCATCTTTTTCGGCTTGATCGATCGTCTCTTGCTCGGTTTGGTATTAAAGGTTTCGTTTAACGTACCGACGTACCATTAAATCAAAAATTCTTTTTCTGTGCTTTAATTCACTTATCCCGAAGCTTTAATACTTCGTAAACATCACTAAATATCATATATCTTGTCTATAATGTAATCCTCGATTCGTTCGGGCTACAATAACCGTTAATCGGTTAGTCGTATTTCCAATACGATTAACTGCATAATCGAGTATAGTCCGTACTGTGAATCATACATACTCGTATAAACGCATTATAATTCATATATTCATTACTAAATAACACATAAATAGTATATACCGGTTCGGGTATACCTGGTTTTGCCAGAATCGTTACAAAAACTCTAACAGATGAAGGTTTAGAACTAGGAGGATTAACAAATCGCATTATGTCCTCGTCAGAAATCATTGGTTTATCTGACTTCTTTGCCTTTACTGGTTTATTTTTCACCGGTTCTTCCTTTTTCATGTGAGACTTGAATGAACCATACACAGCTTCCTCAAATTCTTGAGGTTCACAAAGAATATGATTAGAACTTGGGATGTTCTTATTCTTGTGTATTATCTCAGGTTCAAACACGTCCTCGATAATTACTTTGTCAACATTCTCAACAAAGACCTTTTTACTTTGAACATGAGGTTTTTGAGGAGCAACTTGACTCTTAACAGTTTCTGTTTTAACTGGTTTAGATTTTTCAGAAATCACAGTTTCTTTTTCAATCAAATCCTCTTCTTTTCTAGCAAACGGATTAATTTTGTAATCATTGTGAAAAGGTGGCGGAATTTCAACAAAACATATTCCTTTCTTTGAATCCTTTTGTTTACAAGATACTTCAATAATTTCATTCAACAGAAAAGAAGAATTTCTAAACTTTCCCAGTTTGTTCTTCAACTCAAGAACCTCATTCTCAATCTCGGTTATCTTTGAACGATGTTTCAGAATTTCTTGAAACTTTTTGTCATTAATCGTCATTTTTACAGATAACTCAGCTTTGAGATCATGGTTACTTGTCGACAATGCTTCAATCTTTTCTCGAGATCTCATTTGAGATTCAAGAGATTGTCGATAAGTATCCTTCAGAGAAGAAATTTCTCTTACAAGATTATCATTTTGATTTTTCAAAGCTTCTAACTTAGGTTTGTCAGATTCAAAATCGACACATGATACTTTAACAGATGAAGTAGCAGAGATAGAATGACTAACCTCATTGATCTTGGACATGCAAGCAAATACTGTTGGAGGCTTGTCACAAGAGTCGTCAGAATCAAATCCAGAATCATTATTTGAAGACATCTAACTCCCACTTGCATCTTGACAATCTTTATGTAACCGAAACATAGCCAAATTTGCTTGAGCATCATTACATAGTAACCATTGTGACCAATCATTTCCATCTACCAACATTGCTTGTGTTGAAGAAGATGGTTTCTTTTCAGCATCACTACCTCGTGATGTAGAAGAATTTTGATGTTGACCACGAGAACCAGTGTATTCTTTCTTTGGTTTGTCACACTCCTTTGCAAAATGCCCAAATTCTTGACAATTATAGCATTTTACTTTCAATTTGTCAAAACCCAATTTCTTATTTAAAGCCGGAAGATCTTTTCCAGTTCTTTGCATGAATCTTTTAACTTTACGGACGATCATAGCCATGTTCCACTTTAAATCCATGATTTTCAAATCATCTGGATCTATCTGATCATAGTCTTCATCAGTTAAATCACTTGTGGCAATCTTACTACTTACCAGGTTTTCATATGAAGACATGAAAGCTGTCAGAAAAGCAATGTTTTGTTCAGCTTCCTTCATATTAACACTAGGTGGTTAAGCAAATGGATTCGTAGTAGTTGAACTTCAAGAACCACCAGACAATCCAGAATTACCAGTAGAGTAGAAACATACTTTTGGATCATTAAACATAGTTGATTCTTTTTCACTTGTAGCTTGAGTAAGAAAAGCATTGATTTGAGAGATCGTTGAACTAAGAGGCATACTTCCACCATAGAAAGCTGGATCTTGATTTTCCTTAGAGGATTTTTGACACTTAAGATCGTATTCTCTAGCTTCGATCTTTTGTAAAAATTCATGTGCAGTCAAGTCTTCATTCAAGAAATAGTCATTCTCTTTCAAAATCATTAGAAATGTCGAGTAAGAACTTGGAAGCACACTTTTAATAGTGTCAATTTTATCCATTTCATAAATTTCCAATTTCATCTTGTCCATTTCAGCAACTAAATGAATAAACCGTGTAATCATCTCTTCAACTATTTCTCCCTTCAATAGATTAAAGTTTCGAAACTGAAACTTGAGCATCACTTTCTTACTCTCAGCTGTGTTCCCCATACTTCTCATACGAAGCTGTTGGAATAGAGAAGCACATCTCTTTATGTTACCCACTTGATGAAAGATATTTTCAGGTAAAGCCATAGTAAGAGTGGAATAAGCTTTTGTCTTGATTTCTAAAGCTTTCTTCTCTTCTTGTGAATATTGAGAAACAGCTTTAGGAACAAACCCAATAGTATCATCACCAATCAATGGTTCCTTATAAACTTCATCGAGACAATATGAGCAGTCAGGGTGAACAGACCCCAAATGAGCACGAAACCGAGGTTCCCACTTTGCAAAGTCACTAAACTTCATCAATCTTGGACATTTCGAATGTGAACCTATCTCGGTATCAAGTTGCAACATTTGTTGCATCAATATGTTTTGAGAAGCCAATGCATACATACCAGCCATTTTTGACAAGTTTCAAAAACTACAAGGGTAACGAATCAAATCTTAACGAATCAACCAGCGAATAAGATTAACGAACCAAATATAACGAGCTGTAAACAGTTGTAGCGAACTGTGAACAGTAAATCAACGAATCAAATCTTAACGTAGCTAAGATTGATCAGATAACGAATCAAGATTGAGTTTAACGAATCAATCCAACGAATTAGAAAGTCAACGAATCAGACTTAACAAAAAGTTAAACTTACGAATTGGCTAGCAAATTTCAAGGTCTAATGTTAACGAATCAGTAACGAATCACTAAGGAAGACTTAGCGAAATAGATAACGAACCACACTTGTAGCGAACCACATTGTAGCGAATCAGGTTGTTACAACGATTTGTAACAAACTCTGACACTTTATGCCACGTGGCAAAGGTTGTTTTGACACAAATCCCAAAGTAGACACGTGTCACACGAATCAGTTAACCCAATCAACGCATTAGTTAACACGAATCAGCTACTGATGCGAATTGACTAGCGAATCACTTGTAATTTATAATGAATTGACAAACATAATGAACGAATCAAAGTGAACAGGATAGCGAATCAACATAGCGAATCATGTTCATCTTTGAATCTTCAAATATTCAACAAAAATTTCCAGAAATCTGGAAATGATGAACACCAAAACCCAGAAACCCAGAAGTTTCAGATCCGTAATACACACTCAATTCTAAACCAAATCACACAAATAACCAACCAAAACACTCGTAATATGATCGCGAATTCAATACACCAAACCACGTAACCAATTATCTCCGATAACTAACTCAATTATCCCAAAAAATCAACTCTGTTTCGGCCATAATCCAAATCAATACCAAATCCACTCAAAACCAAATCAAACCTCAATTCCAATTCACAAAACCTTTCCAATACTTTAACCAACTCAAATCCAATCCAAACCTACCATAATTCAATCCATTAACCTCTGAATTAATCCAAATTCACTAAAACATAACACTAACAACCTAATATTCCAAATTAACACCAAATCAAGTGTAATTGAGCCCCGAAAGCTCTGATACCACTTGTTGGAACCCGGTGTGTATCAATCACAATAACAATAACATATCTCAGATCTATATGCAACAGATTAATACCTTAACTATAGATCTAGCTCATCATTACCTTAGATTAAGAGTTGTACATGTATTATGAGTATATATGTATTAGTATTGTAATAATATTAGTATGAAGATCGAGAGAGGATTTGGACAGTGTTTCGTTAATTAACTCTCAATGCTTAACTTAAAATGTGAACAGGGGTTCACTATAAATAGAAGATAGGTCAGGTTTGCTAACATTCCCTAGCGAACCAGACCTACTTCGTTACATACATAAATAAGCAAAATCTCTTAACGAATCATTCTCTGATTCGTTAACATCCCCTAACGAATCAGAGGGAATAACCTTAAGTCTTAGTTCGCTAACATCCCCTAGCGAACTAGACATTACATTAGAGAACTAGACAATAACTTAATATTTTATTACATTAAACATAAACCAAATACGTTAACGATAATTACAAATACTCAAGACGCAAAACCGTGCACTAACATATATATATATATATATATATATATATATATATATATATATATATATATATATAGGAGGTCAACTTTTCACCTCTTTATCTTTTCCGGTTAATATGTATGGAGGTGCTATGACACAGGGGCATGGTGTGCGATAGAGGAAATGCAACTCAACCGATTTTAGTCGGGATTCAATCTATTACCACAAGCATTAGGATGTGAAACTAAACACATATAATCATTAAGGTAATCGAATACAACATTGGTGTTCATTAACGGGCCGAACCTATCAGCACATCCCAAATCATCTATGTTTTGACATGCTAGTTTCCTATCATTTCTCATGAGAAACAAACTTTTCAAACCATAAACTGGTCAAGCAGCTTTATTTATTAGTTATTATTATTATTATTATTTCAAAACATGCTATGAAATATGATTAATAATGCATTTTAATGATTTATGTACACATGCAATTCATAAACAAACTATATGCAACACTTATGAGAAACATACCTTTCAAATCTCCCCAAGCTTAAAACTCGGTTGCGTCCTCGA
The DNA here is from genome assembly GCF_021521415.1 of Bidens hawaiensis. Lineage (NCBI taxonomy): Eukaryota > Viridiplantae > Streptophyta > Magnoliopsida > Asterales > Asteraceae > Bidens > Bidens hawaiensis. The sequence goes on from NW_027498120.1 coordinate 16,121, forward strand.
GGCTTGAAGTGAGGTGTGAGACGGAACTACCGAGGTGGAAGGAGCGGTCCAGCTTGAGGATTGCTACGAACAAATAGTCGGTGGTGGTGGCAAGACATATAGATAATTGCGGTTACTCTTTGCTCTCCAGCCATGCTTTCATAACTGATTGAAAAATGACCCTTTTTCTCTTGACCAAAATCATCTCAATCATAGATTTCTATGCAATGCTAGGGCTGGGCGCTGGAGAAGTTTGGAGCCTAATCGGTGATGGCTAGAGTAAGACAGAAACATACCTTGTAGCGCCAGCAATAGAGATGGAAAACGGTTGTGCAACGATGGTGTTCGAATGGTGACAGAGACGGAGTGGTGGAAGTAGTAGCTTGCTGATGTTGCAGTCGGTGGCCAATGGCCGGTGAGGATGGATGTCGGTGGAGACAAAGGCAGCAGAAGTGGTGAGGCTCATCGGTGGTGGTGTGTTGAAGGTAGGTTGTGGCTGGAGTTATGTTTGGGATAACAAGGTCTGATGAATATCTAAAGACCTGTGTGTTTGGGTTTTCAAGAACAAAAAAAACTTTGTTTTTCTTTTTCTCAGAAGCCTTACCCGACCGGGTAAGTTATTTGACACGCCTGGGTCAAACACTAAAGTCATTGATTAAATTTCTACACGGTCGGGTCACTTTTGTAAAGACTTTTTAACACGGTTGGGCCAAGGTTTTGATCAAAACTACTTTCACACCACCGCGTTTTTTTTTTTTAAAATTTATTATAATTTTTTATAGTTAAAATAAACGAAAATAAAAAATGCGACACCACGGGCTGCCTCCCACGAAGCGCCTTTTTTATTGTCTTTGGCTAGACTTATTCTTTTTGAAAGTTTTATTTAATCAGGTGCCACTATAAACAGAAGAAGCTTTTGGACAACATTCGGTAACTTTAATTTTAGTGCTTTTTGTCTTTCTTTCTTCCGTGTAGCAATAACTCCTCCCCAAGCTTGAACATTTCAATCCATTCTTTTGATGTAACTTCACATGTACTTTTGTTTAAGACTAAGATTGAAACATCATTGTTAGACAACTCAAAACCTTTATCAATTAGTTGAACAACATCTATATAATTCAAAGATGATACATCACTTGGGTAACGCATAACATCATCTATGTTAAAATTTATAACCTCCCCATCAAATTCCATAGAAGGAGTGTCATTATAAACATCAATTTTAGTCTTTGATGTTTTAAAAATGGTCTCCCAAGTAAAACTGAGCTGGAATTTGGTTTCTCGTCATCTTCCATGTCTAACACAAAAAAAAAATCAGCTAGAAATACTAATTCATTCAATTAGACTAACACATCCTCTAATACACCTTCTGGGTATACTATGGATCTATCGGCCAATTAAATGGTCACCCTGGTTCCTGATAACGGTCCCACATTAAGTGTTTTAAAAATTGAGTATGGTAGGATGTTAATAGAGGCTCCAAGGTACATCATAGCTCGATGCAGAGTAGTATTCCCCAATTTACAAGAAACGGTGAAAACACCCAGATCCTTGCACTTAGGGGGTAATCTATTTTGTAACACTACTGAAATATTTGCACATACCTTGACCGTTTCAGTACATTTGAGCTTTTATTCAATGTACAAAGTTGTTTTATGAACTTCGCATACCGTGGAACTTGTTTAATGGCATCAATGAGTGGAATGTTTACCTCTATCTTCTGGAACGTCTCCAAAATTTCTTGTTCTTCCCTTTCTTTCCTTGTGCCTCGAAGCCTTCCAAGGAATGGAGGCGGTTGATAAATTTTACTTCATTTTTAACTGAATTTGATGCTTCATCCTTTTTATTAACCTTCTATTCTATAATAACTTCTTCCTCTTCACCACTTCTCAGTTCTTCCTCCCCGCTTTTCAAGGTAATGGCACAAACATTGTGCTTAGTGTTATTCTCGGTTTATGGGGGCAATTTTCCTTGAGATTATATCTTACTCACTTTGATGGCGAGTTGAGATATTTCTTGTTCAAATTTCTTGATGCTAGCTTCAGTCTTCTATTGGAATGTGTGAGTGCTTGTAGCTAAACTTTTGACAATATCTTCCAAAGACATTCCAGAGCTACTCACTTGTTGTGCGGGTTGTTGTTGTTGAGGTTGGAAGTTATTTTGTTGAATACGCATTTGGAATGGAGGCTGTGATTGATATTGTGGAGGTCTTTGCGGTAGCTCACATTAGAAGGATTTCCCCAAGTCCGATTACCTCGGGACTGCTCATAATGTCTAGAATTTTGTCCCGAGTAACCTCCCATTTCTTGTGCTTTCTCTACAACTTCTTTTAGTGTGGGGCACATATCCGTGGGGTGCCCAAATTGTAAAAAAATTCCAAAAGCACGAGCTTGTGCTACTACACCCTTACTTTTTAGTTACATGACGACTTTTGTCAGTTCAGCAAGTTGAGTTTCAATGCGAGGAGTGTTCACTTCATTAGAACCCTATGGTGTATCATCATACCATCCATCTTCTAGTGCCCAATGTTTTGTATCTTCTGCTATAGATGTGATCAAATCTCGAATTTGAGTTGGTGTTTTATTGAGTAGAGCTCCTCCACTAGAGGCATTTATTAAATGCCACTCCATTGGTACCAATCCTTCACAAAAGTACTGAAGTAGTTGATGCTCAGATATGCCATGTTGTGGGCATCGTGCACATAAGTTCTTAAACCTTTCCCAATAAGTATGTAAAACTTCCCTTTTTGCTTGTTTTATCCCGATAATTTCGTTACGTATGAGGGAGGCTTTAACTTCCGGGAAGTACTTGTCTAGGAAAAGCCTTGCAAGATCATTCCAAGTGGTTACTGACGTCAGTGGTAGGTAATAGAGCCACTCTCTTTTCAAGTCTTCGAGAGCAAAGAGGAATGCCCTTATCTTGATATGGTCTTCACTGATGTTGTGTGGCTTCATACCAGAACGCATAACGTGAAACTCCATAAGGAACTAGTGGGGATCCTCATTCTCTAGACCTCTGAAGGAGGGCAACAATTGTATGAGATCGGATTTTAGCTCGAAGTTCTCCATAACAGGGTAGTTGATTCAAAGTGGTTGTTGGGTGACATCATGGGTTCCCCACTGTCTAAGTGTTTGTTCAGTTACCATGGTGGTGGGTTCAGTAGGTGAGTTTGGTTCTTGAGTAGGTGATTGTGGTGGAGTTATTTGTAGTGATTCGGTATTTGAGGGGCTTGGAAACTTCTTTCGGAGTTTTGCTTGCTTTCATAATTTCTTTTATGTTTCTCAATCTCCACGTCAATCTCAAGAGGTGTATTTGAACGAAAAGATCTGGATATTCCTGAATGAAAAATTCTTGGCATAAAACGGTTTAAATCGTCATATCCCTGGCAACGTCGCCAATTTGATGGGGGTGTCGAATCCAACAAATAAAATAAACCAACTTGACACACTAAAAATAGTATGAGTGGAAGTAAGGTTCGTGTCCACAGGGATACAAATTAACTAAATTACACCAGAAATGTTTTTAAGTCCAGACACTATTGTTTTTAAAAGGGTGTTTTGATTTAATCATAAAATAAATTATTGTAAAAACATGAATTCAAATATTTAAAAGCTAATTCCAACACTAAGCTAATTTGTTGATTTAATTCTTACTTATGATCATAACAATTACGGTGCAAAGATTTTTACTTAAAAGGTTTGTATCAATACTAGACCTCATGCCGTTCAGATATCCACTCTATCTAATGTCTAACCACACACCGTTCGGCGATTAGAGCCAACCCGCTACTCCAAGCTCACGCTGTTCGGATCTTAGGGTGCGGGCCGCGTGATAGAAGTATCAGTTATAATCAAACACCCACGCCGTTCGGAATTCTTAATTAGATCATGTGACTCTATTATAACTTTGGGTTCATAGAAAAACTCAAAATATGATTTGTTCCATTTTTCCAAACTTAAAATCTTATTAGGGTTTTAAATCTTAATGAAATTTATTAGAAAAATTAATAACTTGATCGTGTTTTTCTATAATCTAATATATACCGAAATGAATCGGGTTTAAGATTAAGAATCACACAAACAAACCATTCAAACAAATGAATCACATAATTGTTTTATATAAGTATCGAATCAAATCAAACCATAGTGTCGTAATTAAAAAAAATTAGCCGGACATAATGGCTTAATAAACTGAAGCAAAACATAAACTATAACTCACCAAACCAGCCAAACAATAATTCTTCTCCTTTGTCAAGTTCTATGCTGCCGTCACAAGATGTGTCGTCCCTTCCCAGATTATCTCCAACTTCTAATTAAATTTACTGGAAAAACCCTTGAAAATATTGTTGTGGGCTTTAATTCGAGCCGTCATACTTGATTACGTTTGTTCTTTTTGAATTAGCAATGCATTCCATTTCACGTTTTTCTTTTATCTTCTTTACGTGCATGTCATTTTTAATTTATAGACATCATGTTAGATACTCAGTTTAATCACATCTTGTCCATCCACATCACTCAAATCTACATTGTACCTATAAAACATTAAAAACAATCCAAAGTAAACTCCATCCACCCAAACTAGTGTTTCACATAAATTATATGATACATGTATGATAAATGCATGGCGAAAATTAAGCGATTAAAGTTTTATAAAACATGCCAAAAATATAACTAACAACTCCATCCACTACACCTATTGTAGCCTTAAAGCACCTATAGTGATGTGGCGCCACATGACATATAACATTCCAATAGAAGCTTCATCCACTATACACAGTCTAAGAATGTGTCATATAACAAAAAAATACAGTTTTATTCATTAAAATAGAGATATAATTGTAAACGCTACCACAGCTACCAGTATAACTATAAATAACAGTTTTTATACAATGAAAACCTAAAGGCCAAAACTCCAAGGGATGTTATGAGAATTTAACTTTTTTTTTTGGTATTGGATTTTGTTAATCCAGCTATTATGTTGTGGTTGTTATTGGTCTCAACTAGTGAATTGTCTAAAAACGATTCCACCTTTTATCATATTTGTTCCCTACGGTTCGCGACTAACATAATTTTATCGCCGTTAGTTGTAGGTCGCCAGAAACTCACATTTTTCCCGAAAAATTAAAATTTTCATCCCAAACATCTTTGTAACCTTATATCTGAACTTTAGGAACCATTTTTCTAGTAAAATCAACAACTGTTGAGGTCGTTGGAACCCTAAAACCATCGTCAGAATCGGTTGTTGGTGCTCAAGTGGTGGTGGTTGGTTGGTGGTGAGACAGTTGGTGGTGGTGGTGTTCAGGTTGAGTATTCCGAAAAAAAATGTGAGTTTTTCGGCCAAAAACGTTAATCCGACGACCTGCAACTAACGGCTTTTGGATTCTGTTAGTCGCAAACTGTTGGGAACCAATATGATAAAAGGTGAGATCGTTATAAGTCAATTCCTTAGTTGGAACCGATAACAATTAAAAAATTATAGTTGAGATTAATAACCTATAAATGTTCGCGAGGGTTTTAATTTCGTCTAATTTGCCCTATCAAATAGGATTATCATTCATTTCTTTATTTCAAAAAGAACATGAACTGCATACACATTAATAAGCAAGTGGAGTTTTTATATTTTTTTTTCTACATGCGTTGGTTTGTTGTTTTTTGTAGCCTTAAACATACATATCGAAACATATAAAATACCAAATTATAGAATATATGAAGTGTATATACAGTAGAAACCCGATAAATTAATAATCGATTATTTAATAAACTCTTTAAGATAATATTTTTTGTCGGTCCCGACTCGAGGATAGGGTGCTAAATTAATAATACGCTAAAATTATAAAATAATACATTTTTGATAATTTCTTTAGACCCCATATAAAATATAAATTAATAATTCCTTATATATAGCATATTACATGAATGATTTATGAAGGTTTCTTGAAAAATGACTCAATTGTCTTTTGTTTTTTGTTGAAATCAATTTCCCCTTAAATCTCGTCTCTAATTTTCCTTAGCATTGTAAAAACTTCTGGTGTTGTTTTCTCATAGCTCAACAAGAAATTCTTCAATGTGATTGCCGCTTTAATAGCTTCGTTTCGCGAAGGGGGCTCTATTGTAGAACTTTCATCATCTTCTTCATCGATATCATCTTTATTAATTCCAATAATGCTTTCAATAATTTCTTCATCAGTCAACAACTGTGCAACTACATTTTCTTCTGGGTGAGTCAGAACATCATCGACATCCATTGCATTGCGATAACCCAACTCTTTGATCAAATTCTGGAGTTCTTGAGTGCTTTCACCACATGCATTGTATACAATAATTAAGTGGAAGCTTGAAAGGTGTTTGTAGACTAAGTATTCTACGATAAATTAATAAAATATTAATTAATATAAATTAATAATTATTAATTTATTGATTAATTAATAAATTTTGATGATTTTAAGTGTATTATTTTATAGAGTTTCTACTGTATATGGAATTATATATATATTATATATATTGGTCCATGACTGCTATGTTTCTAATATTATATTGTAAATAATTAATTGTGTGAAGCCAATTTCATCAGATATTCTAGCGTGTTAGATTATTTGCATCTTAACGGGTTTTTACAATTTCTTGTTTCACACGTTTGTATATTTTAAATATATCAATTTGTATTATTTTTAATTCCAATGCAAAAAATAGAGTGCTAAGAAAGAAAAAATTGAGCCTTTTCACTTTTATCTTTTATCACCCAACACAATTTTCAATGTCTAACACCCAGGACTATTTGCACATAAAGGTATATTATATGTCATAAATTTCCTTCGGATCCAACAATAATACCTCAAAGATTTAAATAAAATTCTTCCTTAATTATCCCAAGAAAACCTAGAAATAAGCACCATATCAGAAACAAAAAACCTACCTTATAATTAAAAATATATCTGATATAACTAATATCTGATATAACTAAATCAACTAGACCAACAGATTCTTTAAGATTAAGTGAATCTTTAGGGGAATCTAAAGTTTACTTTATGCTATTGAGCTTGTATTCTTTTCCTAAGAAATGGAATTTCTTTAGAATACTTATAGTATCTTTCGGATCCGGGTTGGGCCCGAGCACAAACTGAAATAGGTCAAGTTAGTCAAAGAGGGAGGCATACCCATAATTAGGGGTGCCGGGTGCAATTGTCTCGTGTTGACTGGTTGATGAGTTTTGGGTTGACGAGGTAGTGTGTTAAGATTCTTTAACCATAACCCAACCTATATATATATCCATGTCATGTCATGTCGATCAATTTAAATTCGTGTTGTGTTCGGGTCAACACGTTTCACGTTCATATACGAATACGAGTAATAAATTAAATAATTAATTACCATGGCCTTATTCATATAAAACTTGTTAATACTTTGTGATAAATCTGATTGTTTTGGTGTATTAATCTCTCATCCCTAACAAACAAACTTAGGTTCACATATTTAGCTCAACTTAAAAACAAACGAATCAAATAACCAAATAATAGAAAATTAAAACTAATAAAATTGAAATGTTGGAAGTAAAACGTAGATAAAGGTAGTGTAAAAAGAAGTTGGTTTTACTTTTAAAAGTTAATTGATATATGAAAAATTAAAAATTAAAGTATTTAACATTAAAATTTAAAACTTCTTATGTCTAAAATCAAAATATTAACTTTTCTCAAATTGTTAAACGGGTTACAAGGTCGAACCACTTTTTAACTGGTCAGGTTCGGGTTGATCTGTTTTTAAATGTGTCGGGTCAGGGTTAACATGCTTAAGAAAATTGGTCGTGTCAATCGAACAAAAACCTATTTTTTTTGTGTCAGGTTTCGGGTTGTGTCAACAATTGACACCCCTACCCATAATCGTTCGCTCTGGTGGAGTTACACATAGCACCACTATTAGTACCAGAGCTATGCAGAATAAGCATCAAAAGAGTAACACCACCTTTTTAGTGGGTGCACGCAAGACCACTATCATAACCACATAGAGGAGACGTCAGTATTGAACAGTGGATCCCATATAAAAGACCCCACAATCTCCACTATAACGGTTGAAGAAGGGACAAACCGGATATTCTCACCACATGTGGCCTAATAAACATTGCATAACTTTGACTATTAACAGAGGATTCCATCAAACTGTAAAATGATTAAAATCTCACTCTCTCGAGTCTCTCCTTGTTACTTACAAATTAACATACTGATTCTCACTTCAGATATTAGTTACAGAAAACCCCTTTCCAGTTGCAAGGCTAATGGCGTTGTTAGTTTTGCATATCACAACATATTTATACCCGGATTCAAGATTCTCGGTTCATCACTCCATGTGGAAATACCCATTCAGACCCCGGTCAAACTCGAGTTTCTTCAGAACCCGTCATAACTCACAACAAATTAAGAAAGTAAAGGGTTAATGAAAAAGAAAACTAACATTTCTATTAATAATAGCTTGTGGTAGGATATGTATTAACATTCAAATTATGTGATGAAGATTAAGATTTTGATTAATCATCTTAAAACACCTCAAGACTATATTTGAAATTTTTGGTGAACTTAACAATAAGGCGTCAATATATGACATTTTGGTGAACTTAACAATAAGACTATTCGCTATGGGCTGTATGGGGCTGGCTTGGGGGAGGGGGGGGGGGTGCGTGAACACAATCAAGGGGCGGTAAAGGACGGATGGAAAAGTGGGGGTGTTGTGAAGACCGGACGATTTTGAGGGTGGACGTGGGGCCATCCAACTCTCTCTCTCTCTCTCTCTCACACACACACACACACATATATATAAATATATATATATATAATGGGTTAACAAAGGGGCAACAAAACCACAACGGAATGCTATAGAGAGGGATAACAAATCTATGTAGCTATGACGTGGCGGTGATTTGACACTGTGAAGAAATTTTAAAGACTCTTCCATAAGACTTAACGTAGTGGGCGAAAAAAGTGGGGCGACTGGGGCGATTTTGAGGGGGAACACCGCTCCCAGGGCGATATTGGGACGAAATGGGGCGGGGGCGTGGGGTATTTGTCGCCAGGAGGAGGATTGATTTTTTTATTATTATATTACTATGTGTGTTATATATATATACATGTATGTATATATATACATTATAAAACTACTTGTAGCCCTTACACCCAAAAAACAAATATCTATCATTTGCTGACTGGGCGCCACGTATCGCAATTTGCTCTAATTTGTAGTCTCTCCGGTAAGCATAGCAACCAAAGGGTGTAATATTACTCAGCTATTTGATACAGTGACAAATAACTAACTGACAGACGTTATGACATCAACATGAAAGAATAAACCTATCATTAACTCATTAATTTCATGATTTAGAAAAGTCTCAACAGTTAAATTTAGAAAGCACTGAGTGTACTTTATTAAGGCCAAAGCTTGACACTCCCTACGGTAAGGTTCCAATATATTAATTAAGGTTATCTATTATTTAGTTTTTCTTATTATATTCTAATTTTATTTCTTATTATTTATAATTTTATATTATTATATATTTATTTTCCTAAAAACTGTAATAATTGTTTGAGAAAATAATAAGAAAAAATAATAAAAAAATTGTTTCAACTTTGGTTTCTCTTTTTTCTCTTGTTTTAAGAGCTTAACCCATTCTACGGAGATCGACCATCTGGAATAGGTCTCTATCAATTTGGTTCTTTCATCAATCGTCTCATGCATGCTACCTCGCGTCAAGACTTGATCATAGTCATGATCGATAAAATCGATTGGTTATTGATCCACCAAGATAAATTCACTGCCCAACAAGCAGCCCTAGACAAGTTCCACTTTGTCTCTCTCACTACAAACCTATTTCTCCACATACCACTACATTTAGTACTGAAGAAACACGGATCTACTCCCCTTACGGGTCCTAGAGCCAATGAGTCCATAGGAAACGGGTCAAGTAAACTGACTAATGATATGAGCACAATCTACAGAAGTCCAATGACAGAAACCTGAAAAAAAAGCACCGTGAGCTCGTTACGGGAAGGACAAGAGGGGGGGGGGTCTTCTTGTAACCACCCTTTAGCGTGAGAAAAAGTACCGTTCTGATAAAGAGAAAGTACTTAAGTACTTTGAGTAGATAGTGTAGAGTGAATGTGTTACCTCATGGAGATTGTGAAGTTTTTATAGCCGAAGAGTGTGGGAATATTATTGGCCCAGCTGTCCCTTTCTAGAAGATGCCCTTGTAACCGTTTAGACACGTGTCCTCTTGTGACAGGTTGAGCTATACGGCCCATGTGCATGGTTATAACAACCTGGACACGTGCCTGTATATGATAAGATGAGATAAACCTGGCCATGTGCATGGTTATAACAACCTGGCCAGCTGTTCTTCTTCTATTGGCTGAATGGTCACGTAGGCACCACGAAAGGATCTTGGTAAATATTTTGGAAGAGAGTTTGTTAAATATAGTTGTCCTATGACGTTGCCTTCTAGTCGTCCTTAAGGGGGTAAATAGTACCCTGCGGATGACTCCTGAGGGCGTGTAGATCCTCCCGCACATAGTTCCTTGGAAGTAATGTTTGTTCTTCCTTTGTCCTGGGTTATGCAGGTGATTCATATGTCCCGCGGGTGACATATGAGAGGATCCTCTCTGACCCGCGGGTGGTACTTAAGGGTATTTAGGTCTTTTTACTATCCTACCTCTATAAGTCCCCCAGTTCATTGTTTCTTCCGCGTGAAGCTTTTATGCGGGTGAAATTTTGGATTAAGATATTTTTTTTGAATTTGTAAGTTGTGGAGATATTTTTTGTTGGTGTGGATGATGATGAAAAGTACGAAAGGACATTCTACCGGATGTCGCACAGTTGACGTGATGTCATTGACGGCTGTCACTGTACCCGACTATTCACATTTTAGTTTTTTCGATTTTCCCGCATGACGTGGCGCTATTTCATTGGACCAACTATTTCTCTTTCCACTGTTTGTATTCCATCGCATTTATTGCGATGGGTATAAATAGTGATAGTTATCTCTCTATTAAAGCTTTATCGTCTTTCATTTCTCATTTCTTCTTCATCTTTTGCTTTCGAATTCCTGATTACACAATTACCCTTTTTCAAAATTGCTCGTTGCTTTCCTTTTTCCTTCGAATCAATGGCTTGTGATAAAAGGTTTTTGTCATCACCGAATATTGACACTGTGGAAGTTAGTTGGAAGGAGTCTGATTATGAGAAGGTTATCACAACGTATGGAATTCCGGCCGAATGGGGGCAGGAGTTTCCTGCATCAGGATCTATTGCCGGTAAACCCCCTGCTGGTAAGATGGCAGTTATGCCGACTTCTTTTCTCATGGGAATCTTCGGTTTCCGATAACCAAGTTTCTCATGAAAGTACTTAGCGCCTACGAAATCCATCTTTCCCAGGTGCATCCGTTTGGATTCATGCGGATTCGACATTTCGAAGCAAATCGAATGGGATGATTCCTTGTATTGACCGATTTTCTGTCTTCTACCGGGTAGTCAATCGTGGTGGTTGGTTTAACTGCGTCTCGATTCCAAAGAGATTTATTGGAACTGAGCCGCCCGGTAGTGCTCATAAATGGAGGACAAAGTTCTTCTGGATCTCCGAAGACGTTGTTCCCACCACTATGGTATGTCGTCCGGCCAACGAGACGCTACCAGATGTTGTTGCTGTTCCACACAAGGGTCAGGACTGGTTCCGCACGTTGATGTAAACACCTACCCCTATGCGAGCCATTCCGGAGGCAGCCTTAGTGTGGGCGGGTATGAGCCGTTTGTGGCTATATCCCGAATGCGAACCTTTTTTTCCAAAATGTGGATAAGAGTAAGTCCTACATTCTTTATTACTGTGGGTGAATTTATTTTGTGAGATTTTTGTTTAACCCTTATTACATATGTTTCAGGTGAGGGGTCCATGTTGAATGCCCTTATAGATGATATGGGATGTACGAAAACTCGCTATCATTTCCTCTTCCCTACAAAAGTGTGTGCCAAACCGATAGCCTCGGAAGCTATATTATAACTAGGTGCGTCATCCTAAACCCACATCCATTAAATGCCATTACTTCCGGTGGGGTGATTGCAATTTGTCATCATGTGACGAATCATCATCTCCCGAGGGAGAGTATGTTGATAATATATTTGGTGTTTCATCTGTCGCGCATGCACTAGCAGAGTTGGAGAGAAAGAAGAGACAGTGATCCTCCAAGGAAGGTGACACAGGGGCGAGTCACGCGGATGTTGAGGGAGAACCCGCAAAGAATAAGCATCAGACCCATCATCCGATAAAACAAAAGACCAGCATGGCCAATCATATTAAGGAGCTATCCAGTAAGTCTACGCGTAAAATTTGTTTGATATCTAAATGTTACTTTCGCTACTTGCAGAGCCAAGAGGGGCTACTAGTGAGGGTGTGTCGTCGAAAAAACCACCATCTCCACCACTGGACACAGAGAAACCACCATCTCCACCACCAGAGATAGAAAAAACAACGTCTCCTCTGCAAGAGACTGAGAAGTTGCCATCTCCTCCACCAACATTTTTCATGGTTGAAGATGTTTCTGGTTCCAAAGGGAAGGAACCGGTTACAAATGTTGAGGCGCCCAAGACGAAGGAATTCCTACGTCAATTTCCTCTTCCTCCTACTCAATCTCCGGCCCGATTTCTATTTCTTGGTCCCCATTTCCGACTAGTGGAGGGGAAGCTTCTCATTCCCAACATTCATCGTCAGATTTTTACGAAATGAGAAATCCTAGGGAGGATGACCACTTATATATCCCGCATTGGATCTTAGTGAAAGGGTCACGTTTTTCGGATCCTGCTATTAGTACAGAGTAAATCAATAGCGGGGTACCTCTCGCTGTACGTGCGTTTCAATGAGGACGTCCCCGCTACGGCCTCGCTCAAGACTTTTACTCTGTCCTAGCCAACACCGTGGCTAGTGGACAAGAGATTTTGCGGGAATGGCGGTCGATGGGAGAAAGATGGGGCTATTTGTCTCGAGTCACAGAAAAGTCTAAAAAGGATGATGAAGAACAGAGTTTGAAAGCTAACACTTCTACGTGGAAGCTGGCAGATGTTGGAATTGCTCTTAGGGTTGGGAAGGATAGGCATACCGCTACAGCTCGTCAATGGGAGGAGGCTTGTAAGAAATAGAACACTCTCCTCAAAGTTGCTCGGGACGAGGCTCAACGAAAAAAGGAAGACCTGGCTAAGGCACTTGAGGCGAACACTACTTTGGAAGCCCAGGTTACTAGCCAAGGTGCCATTATCCAGAGCCACGAGGCAGAGTCTAATATGCGGAAGGAGCAAGCGGAGCTTATGGAGCAGAGGGCTACCGACATGCAAGTCGCGTATGACTCTCTTCTGAAAGCGCATGACGACGCGGAAGCCCGTGCAACCAAATGCTTAGAAGACAACAATAAGATGGCTGACGGGTATCGCGAACTGCAGGAGAGAACAATGCGAGCTGAGGAAGAACGGCGGTGGCTCTAGGATGAGTGCCTTGCTTTGGTATGTTATTCCCTTTCTTCCTTTAATATTTCTTCTTAACTTTTGATTATGCTATTAATATTTTTGAATGTTTTCGCCTTAATAGATCATAAAGCATATTAAGGAAGGACCTGAATTGACAGATAGCTTAGCTATCTTTCTCAACACATTCTCCCAATCTGGCCGCCTGATTGGCTTTGAGGACGGGTTAGAGTATGCTCAGGCTGGACTCCCAATTGAGGAGCACCCGCTGCATGGTCTTGATGTCCAGATGGAATATGATATGCACCTGAACGAGTATGACAATCTGTCATTCCCTCTTCAGGACATGCTACCTGAGTTTGTAGCGGCGGGTGATGGTGTATACCGCCTGAAGGAGTACTTGAAAGAAGAATCTGAGACACTCCGCCTACTTCGCCAACTTCACCAAGCCCGATACAACATCTTCCAAGGCCTAAGAAATAGGAGACACATCTGCTCCGGATCTGTATGATAGTTTATGACTTTTTTAATTTTATTTTTGACTTTGTAATCATCTTTTGATGTGAATAAATAAATTATTCGTCTTTATGATTTTCATGATATGTTGGACTTGAGATATTTCTTTGAATATTTCTGAACTTTGCAAGTGGAAGCGAGGAAATGACGTATTAATAAAACGGTGATGGGACAATTGAAACGACGTGTATGTCATTTTTCTACTGTCTTTTTCGTCTTTCCCACCTGACGTGTCGCCCTTTGGTTGGACCGTACCTTCTCTTCTCCACCGGCAGCTCTTCCGTTGCATTGATTGCGATGTTTATAAATAGGGCGATTCTTACCTAACTTCATTCTTATCCTCTACAAATCTCTTCCTCTCCTCGAACTTCTCTCGAATTTCAGATATGCATACTGCAAATATTCACGAGTGTTTGTATCTTCCATTTATCCACTAAGATAATGGCTGAAGAAAACAAAAGCAGTCCTTCTATTGATAATATTGTTATCAATTGGAGGAGAAGGGATTTCGAAGAAATCGTGAACATTTATGGCTTAGCGCCGGAATGGGAACCGGAATATCCAGCTGCCGGTTCTACTGCTAATAAGCCTTCGGCAAAGAAGATGGCCCTATACGCGGAGGATTTTACGATTTCCGATGACGAAGTTTGTTGGGGTCGTCTTGACGGTGTACGGAATACACTTTTCACAAGTTCATCCATTTGGACTGATGAGGATTCATCATTTTGAATTCTGCTGCCAAGCTCATAATTTGGTACCTTCGGTTGACAAATTCCCCTTATTTTACAAAATGACAAGTCGCGGTAGGTGGTACATTTGGGCCACCACCGGTAAAGGTATTATTGGCACCGAATGGTATCGAAGCTTACACGAGTGGCGGCCCAAATTATTTTGGCTCCGGGAGGATGTCGTTCCCTTCTCGATGACTTACCGTAAATCTAATGACAACATGTCGGAGGTTCGAGCTACCACACAAGTGAACCTTCCGTGGTTCAAGACGTTGACTCGCACTCCTACTCCCATGCGTGCGATACATGAAGGGGAATTAGTGTGTGCTAGCATGAGTCGTTTATAGCCCTTTTATGACTTGGAACCCTTATACGAAAATCCTTACATGAGCAAGTGTATTTTCATTCTTTATGGAGCCATTTAAGTATTAACTTGTATATTTGTACAGGCTAAGGGTCAAACATAAGCTCGCTTTTGGATCATGTGGAGGGACTTATGGTACGTCACCCCATAGACCCCAAGGACTTACCTTTCCTCGATCGCACTAGCAGTAACTTTTTGTTCTCCACCGCCATACGTTCGAAACCCATGGTATCCGAGGAGATTTTTGAAAAAGGTGAAGAGATGCTTGCTAAAGGTGAGGGAATTCTAACCTCATCCTCTGACCGCAGACACTTCTAGCGGGGTCATAGTGCTTCTTTCTTCTAGAGAGGAGTCATTACCCTGCGAAGAAAAAGAATCATCTATTGATACTATTGACGCTGAGGGTATCATGCGTGCAATTGCAGGTCTGACTCGCAAGCGGAAACAAAACCCATCTACTAGAAAAGCTGCGGGTGCAAGGAAAAACATTGTTGATGTTGCTACTGATGAGGATGAGCATCAAGCTGGTGATGCGGATACCTCCAAACTAGCTGGGAAGGGTATGTCACGGCTGTCCAAACCCGCTGCTTCTAAAAAAACATAAGACGGTGAAGTTGGGGGATCACATCCATCAGCTTGCATTAACAAAGGTTATACTAGGTAACAATCTTGATGTTTTCGCGCTGTTAATTATTTCTTTTTATGTGAAAAAAAATTATTGATGGAGTGAAATGCTTTATGGATTTCGTAGGGAAACATGCTAAGGACCCATCTGGTCATGGGGAGACAACACCACCTACTTCTCCATCCACATCACTACAAAAAAGTGTTGACCCGATCGTCATTGGGGATACCCCTCCTGGAAAGGGTGGAAAGAGTGCTTCAATTAGCTTTAAGGATCCCATTATTTCTTCGCCCCCTGATTCCCCTCCTCACTTTGCGGATCGAGAAGGACCAAGTGCTATTGCCAGCGGTCCTCGGGCGTCCACTTCACATCACCATGAGGATCCCCTGGTGCACCGCCCGCACTGGTCAGTGCCTCTGGACTCCTTGTTTTCTGATACTGACTTATGTCATGAGTATCTACAACAAGGAAATCCTCCCATGGAGAGGGAACGCCAACGTGGGCATCCTCGTTACGAACTAGCGAACACTTTCTCGTACAATTTAACTAACACTGTCTCGACAAGTCAAGAAATCTATCCAAATTGGCTAGCTATGAATGAGTCATGGGAGGATCTAGAGGCCGAAGCAGCAAAGGAAAGGAAAGAAGCTGAAAAAGCCAAGAAGGAGGCTGAGGATCACCGCCTGGCTGCCAATACTGCTAGGTGGAAGTTATCCGATGCAAATAAGGCATTGGAGGAAGAAAAGACTTATTGGATCGCTGCTGAGGGAGCTAAAGCCGCCCTGCAGAAGAAGGTGTATGAGCGTGACGATCTTATTTCTTCCCACTTAGAAGAAATTAAAATTTTGAAAGCCTAAGTATCCGCTAAGGATGAACGCATTGCCAATCTTGCCGCTAAAAACAAGGAACAAGCCCTAGAATGTGCTAAGCACAAAATGGATCTCATTCGAGCTAAAGCGGACAAAAGGTGGCTGATGGTGGAAGGAATCCCTCAGGTAACTTCTTCTTTCTTATAACTCCACATGATGAATGTTATCCTTACAACTTTCTTATACTTCCTCTATTCCAGGTTTTCGAGCACATTCGTGAAGGTGCTGAGCTTGGGGATTGTATTGCAGCGTTGCTTGTTACATCTTCGCAAGCTGGTCGCCAAGCAGGTTTTCACGAAGGCGTGTAGTTTTTGGAAGAAAAACACCCGCTTAAAGAATTTGTGCTTCATGAACAAGATATAGCAAAGACCTACGCTGAGAAGACCCAAGATTTTGACAAGCCTACAGTTCATATTGAGAAAACGATGGCGGAGCTTGCAGAACAAGATGATGGTGTTGATCAGTTAAAGGCATATCTTGCCGTTGGTCATGAGGAAAATAAGGAGGACCTGGAAAATGACGACACGGACAAGGATGATGAAGGCCCACCCTTGTAATTACAGTATTTTTGTAACCACATGTATTTAACTTCTTTGTAATCGTCATGTGACTTTGTAATCCTCCTTTGACTTGTTAAATATTAGAAGGTTTTCCGTTACACTTTGTCTTATGTAAATAATATAATTGTTAGATTGTAGGATCTTCTTAGCCGTTAATAAAGGATTATGTAAAATTACTTCAAGGACACACGGGTCCTTTTTGGCGTGCAGGCTAGGAATTTTTCTTTAATGACATGCGGGACCTTTTTTGGCATGCTGGCCAAAAAATTGTTCACACAATACTTGTACATAAGTTTAATCAAGATCTTTGATAAGAAAAGCGCGCAGGCCTGAATATATTATAACTGATCAATATTAAACTTCTTTTTTACTTGTCTATTAGGGCGCGCAGGCCAAATAAAAAGTAAATGACAAGAATTGTGTTCAAATGTAGAATTTCTTCAACTGTGCAACATTCCAAGTTCTAGGGATCTTTGTCCCGTCTAACTTTTCCAACTTGTATGCGCCCTTTGATAGTACTTCTTTGACTTTGTAAGGGCCTTCCCAAGTTGGAGCCAATTTACCTGGGGGTTCTTGGCCAGATGCTTCATTATTGGTGAAGACAAAATCTCCCTCATCAAAATTACACTTTTTAACATGCGAGTCATAATATTTTTGTAACTGGCGTTTGTAATTATGCTCGCGAATTAAGGCCAGTTCTCTCCATTCTTCGAGGAGATCCAAGTTCATCCGCAACTCTCTTTCATTGTCAATGTTCATTAATGTTCATAGCGGATTGAACTCCAATTTCAGCTGGAATCATGGCTTCAGTGCCGTAAGTTAGGCTAAACAGTGTTTCAAAATTACTTGACTTCTTTTGGGTACGAAATGCCCAAAGTACGTGGGGTAATTCGTCCACCCATTCGGTTCGTTTAGTTCCTAACATTGCCTTGATCCCTTCTTTGATGGCGCTGTTGGCTCTCTCAACTTGGCCATTGGCCTGCGGGTGGGCTACTAAAGTGAAAACTTGGGTGACCTGAAGTTCTTTCAGCCACGCTTGCAGCCTACTGTCCGCGAACTAGGTCCCGTTATCACTAATTAACTCTTGTAAGAGGCCAAAACGACATATGATAAATTACCATAAGAATTTGTTGACGCTTGATGCAGTAATGGAGGCAACCGGCTTGGCTGCTACGCACTTAGTGAAGTAGTCGATAGCCACAATAAAAAATTTGACGCGTGCCGTGGCTTCTGGGAATGGACCCATGATATCGATAGCCCACTTTTGGAACTGCTAAACAGATGTTACTATTACTAACTCGTTTTTTGGACGCAAGGTATAGGGGGCATGACGCTGGCATGAATCACATTTCCTTATTTCTTGCACCGCGTCCATGTGCATCCCTAGCCAATAATACCTTGCGTTCATGAGTTTGGCTACAACCATTCTTGGACCCGCATGAAGGCCACAAATGCCCTTGTGAACTTTCCGTATCAAATAATTCGCATCTTGGGCATCCACACATCACAGGAGTGGGCCGAGGAAGGATCTTTGATATAAAATACCATCCTGTATTTGGTAGTACACGGCCTTATGTCTAATATTTCAAGCCGCAACCTTTTCTTCTGGGAGTACTCCCGATGTAAGGTATGCCATAATTGGTGTCATCCAAGATTCGACACCAGTTTGTATTACTAACACTTGGTGTTGCGGGACAGATGGTCGATCAAGGACTTCTACGCGAATGTATTTCGCAAAATGTTCAAAATTTATTGAAGCCAATTTTCTAAGAGCATCCACCAATTTATATTCACTTCTATTGATATGGATGACCTTGCAAGATAAAAATTGAAGGATTAAGTCCTTTTCTTGTATAAATACAAGACCATCACATCATTTTTTGCGTCGTACGTCCCATTGATTTGTCCCACAATCAACATAGAATCCACCCGCGCTTCCAAATGCTTTACAAAGCTTTTTTTTTCTATCCACAGGTTTGCCAGGAAAGCTTCATACTCTGCCTCGTTGTTGGTACTTTTAAAGTCCAATTTTATGGCATAAGTGAACTTATGACCTTTGGTATTAACAAATCGGAGGCTTGCGCCCGATCCTTCATTTCTTGAGGCCCCATCTGTGAACAATAACCAGATATGGTCCCGCTCTGGAGGTATCAGGGGCTGCTGTTCAATCATGCATTCTTTCTCTTTGTTCTCCGGGACCTCTGTGACGAAGTCCGCCAACACTTGGCCCTTAATTGCTGGCCTAGGTTTGTACTCAATTGCATGCTATCCCAGTTCGATGACCCATTTCGTCAACTGCCCGGATAATTCTGGTTTGCTTAGTACATTTTTCAGCTTATACCCTGTTAGCACATTAATGGGTTGTCCCTGAAAATATATGCAGAGACGCCTAACAGCATAAACCAGTGCCAGAACCAGCTTCTCGAGCATTTAATATCTGGTTTCTAGACCTATCAACGGCCTACTAACATAATAAATTGGTGTTTAAACATTCTTTCTATCTGTCAGTAGCACGGCTCCAATGGCAATGTCAGATGCTGATAAGTATAATGTCAGAGGCTCTCTCGCATGCGATGCTGTCAAGGTAGGCAATTCCATCAAGCACTTTTTGACCTCTAGAAATGATTTTTCAGCTTCTGCAGTCCACTTGAAGTGTGCTTTCTTGAGACAATTTCTCAGAGTTGAGACGAACGGGTAAGATTTAGCCGCATGATTGGCTAAGAATCTGTTTAACGCAACCAACCTTCCATTAAGTGTATGCACTTCTTTGAGGGAGGAAGGTGAAGGCATGCGGGCTACTGCCTGAACCTTATCCGGGTTGTCATTGAAACCCGCACTTGTTACTATCACACCCAAAAATTTTCCTTCTTCCATTCGAATGAGCACTTGCTGGGGTTCGGTTTCATGATGATCTGCCTATGAGTCTCTAACGTTTCCTCTATATCCCGAAGCATCTGATCTTCCTCAACACTTTTTATCACCATATCATCCATATACACTTCCAGATTTCGCCCAATTTGTCCCTTAAAGGCTTCATCCATCAAATGTTGATACGTAGCACCCGCGTTTTTCAACCCAAAGGGCATCATCTTGTAACAAAATGTGCCTTGGTCTATGCGAAACGTTGTCTTGTCCTCGTCACCCGCCACCATGCGGATCTAGTGGTAGCCTTTTTAGGCATCGAGGAAACACTTAAACTTAAACAGGGCTACAACATCAACTTTGAGGTTTATTTCTGGTAATCGATAACAATCCTTTGAGAACAGCTTGTTTAGATCCTTGAAATCTATACACATTCGCCATGTCCAATTGTTTTTGGGAACGCTGGGTTGACGACCCAAGTTTGATACTGGATTGGACGGATGATTCCAGCATATAGAAGGTCTTGAACATGTTCGTTCATAGCTTTGGTCTGCTCCGAACCCATTTTGCGCTTCTTTTGTACAATTGGCGTGAACGCTGGGTTCACCCGTAGCTTATGCTCTGCAATCCTCCGTGGGACGCCAGTCATATCCGCGGGTTGCCAAGCAAAGATGTCTATGTTCTTTGTTAACAGTTTCATTAAGAATGTCCTCACTATTTCAGAGATAGCGGGCCCAATCGTTAACTTTTGATCAAGAAACTTCTTACTCAACACCCACTTTTCAGGCTCAGTCCTCTGAACTTGCTTTGGAACTTTGACGGGTTTTAAACTTTACACCAGTGCGGGTCGGGACTCCTACCGCACCATGTGCTCTAGAAGGATGAGCATTAAAGTCACCAATTGCTTCACGGCCCAAGATGATATCATGCTTTGATGTTGCCGGTAAGACCAAAAATCCAACATCTTCAGTTCTTGAATGAATTCCATCACTAAGAGTGACTGGAAAAGATATTACCCCTCGCGGGTGCATCACTTCGCCTCCCAAACCAGACATAGGAGCGTGAATTGGTTTTAGTCTCGTCTTGTCATCTTCATCAAGTTGTTCAAAACATTGTTCGTACATTATGTCTGAGGTACTTCAAGTATCAAAGAAGACATAATGTGAATGATAATGACCTATGAGGGCGGTGATTATCAACGGATTTTTGTTGCAAGGACCTCCTTTGACCCGTGGAAAAATTACGGGTTCATTTTTCCACTCCTCCTTATTGAATTCTCTCCTCTTCCCCCTAACCTTGTGTTCGCCTTGTATCATGTGAACATTTAAGTCCTTGACCTGTTTCTTGGACGGCCCCTGATTGTCCCACGCGGGAGCTTTACTAGTCCCTGGTGTTGCATTTCTGACCAAATGTCCAAGCTTTCCGGACTTTACAGCCCACTCTATTTCACCTTTCAAAGCTATACATTCATCTGTGTTATAACCTATGTCCCCATAAAACGAACAATGTTTCTTAGGATTCAGGAATGATCTTTTCGTGAGTGGTTGAGGTTTCCTGAAATTCATGTTCTCGGTGGTAAGAATCTCGGAAGGAGTCTTTGACAGTGGAGTACAATTGTTGGTGACTCGCGCAGAAGAATTCGCTTTGTTCTTGTTTCCTATCAGAGATCTGGCGTCAAACTGCTTTGATGTTTCCGCGGAAGGCTGGAGCCTTGACCAAATTGTTCCTTTAGCCTGTCTATTTGGCCGCGGAGTTTGAAATTCTACTTTTGGAGTTTGTTTTTGGTTCTCAGAACCCAAAGTCTTTTCAGCTCTCGCGAACATCTTGGCCGCAGTCATAATTTCATCCGACGTTTTGGGGATTCTGTCTCTAAAAGTTAATGTTTAGATCAAAGCATCATTTTTCACATTTTTGTAGAAAGCTCCTCTCAGCATGTCTTCGCTGATTCCACCGATATTACGACTTTCGTTGTTAATACGAGAAATGAAGTATTCTATGGACTCATTGTTTCTCCTAACAACGTCTAATATCTCAGAAGGATCACGGGTTTGCTTCTTCTGTTGACTAAAATGTTGGGAGAATTTAGCCACTAAAACATCCCAGTTCTGCATTTGCCCGTCCAGCAATTTTTAAACCATTCACGCGCTTCCCCCGTTAATGTCAACGCAAACATGTGACACCAGTAGGGGAGGGTCCAAAGATGTAGGGATCTATGCGTTAACTGGAAATGGTGCTGTTGTGATGCGCACAACAAATTTTGACTTCTCAGCAAAGGCTGCTGGACGATAGGGTTTGGTGAAGTCTTCTTCCGCATCACTATGGTATTCGGTATGGCGAACTACCGCACGTGGGCGACTAGTTTCCTCACGTGCGTGAAGTCGAATATCCCCGCTGTAATAACTGATAGCGCTGGGACGGTATGACGGATAAAAATTTTAAAATCTTTCTCTATAAGAGGGTGGGCGTGTAACCATGCGAGTATAATCAGGCTCTTTCCTAACAAACTCTTCTTCCGAAAACCCATCAGTTTGAAGGCTTCCGCGCATCTGACTCCTCCGCACAGTTATGGGAAGGAAGAGGGATCTCCTGGGAGATTCATCATAGGCTAAGGTACGGGCACAGATTCGCTCTTCACGAACCATGCGTTCGTACTCAGCTACAACATTCTCCTGTTAGATTCGTAACCATTCCATAGGAGATAGAGCTCCTCCAGTTCTGGAATTACGACGACGGGTTCTCACCGGTTTAGAAGGGTCAGATTCGTCTTCCAAACCCAGTTCCGTACGAGCCCAGCGAGTTTCCACCGTGATTCGTCCTAAGTTACCTGGAGTAGGACCTCCAGGTGCTTCGACATCAGAAGTACATCTAGCAATCACAGGAGTTTCCGTCAGCCCTCAAGAAATTGACTCATATCGTACAAACCAACAACCAACAAAAACTTTCTTAGTTCTAACACAAGAACGGATGGCGCCAATGAAGAAACACTGATCTACTCCCCTTACGAGTCCTAGATCCAATGAGTCCATAGGAAATGGGTCAAGTAAACCGACTAACAAAATGAGCACAATCTTCAAAAGTCAAATGACAGAAACCTGCAAAACAAGCACCGTGAGCTCGTTACGGGAAGGACAAGAGGGGGGAGGGGGTCTTCCCGTAACCACCCTCCAGCGTGAGAATAAGTACCGTTCTGATAGAGAGAAAGTACTTACGTATTTTGAGTAGATAGTGGAGAGTGAATGTGTTACCTCATGAGATTGTGAAGTATTTATAGCCGAAAAGTGTGGGAATATTATTGGCCCAGCTGTCCCTTTCTAGAAGATGCTCTTGTAACCGTTTAGACACGTGTCCTCTTGTGACAGATTGAGCTATAAGGCCCATGTGCATGGTTATAACAACCTGGACACGTGTCTGTATATGATAGGACGACATAAACCTGGCCATGTGCACGGTTATAACAACCTGGCCAGTTGTCCTTCTTCTATTGGCTGAAGGGTCACGTACGTACCACGAAAGGATCCTTGTAAATATTTTGGAAGAGAGTTGGTTAAATACAGCTATCCTATGACGTTGCCTTATAGTCGTTCTTACGGGTGTAAATAGTACCCTGCGGATGACTCCTGAGGGCGTCTAGATCCTCCCACACATAGTTCCTAGGAAGTAATGTTTGTCCTTCCTTTGTCCTAAGATATGCGGGTGATTTATATGTCCCATGGGTGACATATGATAGGATCCTCTCTAACCCGCGAGTGGTACTTAAGGGTATTTGGGTCTTTTTGGTACCCTACCTCTATAAGTACCTCCATTCCCATCGCCCCTACCGCCGATGTTATCAAAACAACCTGTGTCACTACCTTTCATTGAATCTCACTTTATGAAACTATATGATGCCACCTTTTATGGAATTTTACTATTCTTAAATTTTACGTAATATGGGGATTGATGTAACCATGTTACTATACCTGGGATTGCGTTAGCATTCACAACGAAAAACAGTTGCATGTGAAGTGAGAAGACACTAGTGGCGTTCGCCGTGCTGTTCCATTTGGACCTCTACAAACGCCACTAAAAGACTTGAATGGTGGACCCCATGGCAATCGATTGAGATCACCCCATATGTACTAGTCCGACTCGAATAGCTATCACCGTGGAAATGAGTTTTTTTCTTGAGAACAAGAACGATTTAAAGGGGTGATGAATTGATACGATCCAGTATATTAATTAAGTGATATATTATTTAGTTTCCTTATTATAGTATGATTAAGTTTATTGTTCATATTTTTATGTCTTTCTTTTCTTATAAATTGTAATCAATGTTCGAGAAAAAGAAAAAGGTAGCGTTTGGTATCAATGAATGAGAGGCGGAATGGAATGAATCATTATGAAGGAATGAAAAATAAGGTGTGTGGCTGGTCAATATACTGGAATCACTTATTACAATGTCTTTTTCATTCCCCCTTAAAACACCAAAAATTCATTTCATCTAACCTCATTGTTTTTATCCCTTTTTAACACTATTTCACCTCTACCACCCATTGCCCTCTCACCACCACCACCACCAGTCATCACTGCCTCCGCCACCGCCATCACCACCACAGCTTGCCTCCCACCACCACCCCGCCGCCAACCACCACCGGCCACCACCAATCATCGCTCCCCACCATTCACCACCACTACTTTCCATCACTAATCATCGCTCCCGGTCCCACCCATCGCCGTCGCACACACCACTTCCACCACCCAGTCTAGGGTGTTTAAAGTCATATATCTGGATTTTCGGATATCCGAACCCATCACATAGTGGATTTCACTATCCGAGTCCGTATCTAAAATTTCGGATATCCGAGGTTCAGATATTTGAAACTTCGGATATCCGTTTGAATAGTTAAACGGATATCCGAAAATCTTAAATAAAAAAAATAAAAAGAAGAAGCCACAACAAATACAAACATTATTTCCACCGATCAAATGAAACTTTGCAAATATAAAGAAGAAACAATCATAGACATAAATAAACTTAATATTTTTCATAGATACAGAGAATCTTAGAATACTAAGTTACAAAAACTAATCTAACGTTTAATTATAGAACAAATCTAAATCACATATTCAAGTTTTATAGCAAACAAATCTTGTAAAATCCTTGCAAGGAGATAACACCGGTGATTTAAGTTATGGAGATGACATCAGTAATTTATGTTTGAATCACAGATTCAAGGCGGAGATGGCGTGACGATTCAAGTATCAATTATAGATTCAAGGACAGGAGATAGCCCCCGGAAATAACCACCGGACCACCATCGTCCACGATATATATATATCGTGTAAGTATGTATGCATACCGTATATGTGTATATATATATATATATCGTGTAAGTATGTATGACATGTATGTATGTCGTATATGTACATATATTCAGCGTGTAAGTATGTATGCGTATATGTCTAGGCTGTATATGTATATATAGCGGGTAAGTATGTATACCGTGCATTTATGCATACCGTATATGTATCTATATAGCATGTAAGTATGTACGGCGTGTATGTATGTATGTATATCGTATATGTATATATATACATAGCGTGTAGGTATGTACGGCGTGTATGTAAGTATATCGTGTATGTATATATATAGCATGTAAGTATGTATGTAAGCGGTGTGTATGAATGCCGAGTATGTATGTATACCATATATGTATATATAGCGTGTATGCATGTATGTCCTATGTAAGCAGTGTATGTATGTACAACGCGTAGGTATGCATGCCATGAATGAAGGTATACCGTATATCCATGTAGGACGTATATGTATGAATAACGTGTATGTATGTATACCGAATATGTGTAACGTATACGTATGTAAGCAAAGAATATGGACTCATACGGTAAATACGCTAAGAACAAGGAATCAATTAATAATGAAAGGTAGCATTTAAAATGAGTAGGACTTAGAAGGAAAGGCCAATGAAGTAAACAAACTCTAGAAGTGGTATTTGATGATTGTGCCTTATTACACAGTCAGTCATACATTGCAAAGGAAGGACATACCCGTCATTAGAAGCAGGATACAAGTGAGGTTCTCGCCCCATTTCCTTGTTATGTTTTCGGGGCTGTGTGCATACTCAATGTGAAATGTTAACACACTTACCTTAAGTTTTAAGTGTATGCCATAGATGATTTATGTGACAAATATTATATTGAGGTTATAAGTGAATGCTTGTCGATGCGTGAACGATCTTCGGATATTACACGTATCGCCAATGAAGGTTATTGTTAGAAAGATTAGAGTGAAGGATTCCTAGTGTGTCCGTATGTTATGATGTAATTTGCTTTTTTTATGTTGGTACGTGTAAGCAGGTGTATGTACGGTATGCTGGCTTTATGTCAGAGTAAGTTAGGATGGAATACCCCTCTAACTTTTATTGGACATAGACGAGGCAAGTGATTACGCAGTTAAGGAATATGGACCTTGTACGTTTTATAGATGATAGATGTCAATGTAGATAAGGACTGTGGACCTTATACGTATTGTAGTTAGGAGTCAGCATAGGAAATCACTGCGGACCTTAAACGTGCTGTAAATGTAATGTGATAGCATTGGGGAGGACTGTGGACCTCGTACGTGCTATGATATAGGTGACAACACAGGGAAGGACGGTGGACCTTGTACGTGATGATGGTATAGGAAAGGAATGTGGACCTTGTATGTACCATTAATGGTGAACATAGGTAAGGACTGCGGACCTTTTTCGTGTTCAAGACCTCAAGCATAGGTATAGACAGCGGACTATGAACATACTCTTGGTTGACTAAGGCATGTGAAAGTATGTATTCATGTATGAAAGAAAGGTAACAGGCTGAGTATGAATATGTATCTTCGGATACGTATATATGTATGTATGTGATTGTATTGTATGTTCCCCATTAACTAGGACTCACTCAGCGTAGCTGACTTATAGTATGCATGCAGGTAAATTGGTTAAAAGAGTTAGCATGATGATGACACATGACATGGATTGAACGGCTGGCATCTAACGATGGAAGAAATGATGTTTTACCGTATGTTTTATGTTGAGACAAATTGTGATGTTTTAAGATAAGTATTCTAGGTTTGTAAGAAATGGTTGAGTTTTACTATTCCGCGAAAAGTTTTTATTAACTCTAATATTTAGAACTGTGTGTATGAGTAAATCCAACGTCCAAGTAGGGCACTAATGTATATAAAATGATACATCTCTTTAGCATCAAATAATCTCTAAAAACTGCAACTTCTATCGTATAATATAGTTAAAATAACTACTTATCATGTTAAAATGTATTTACAGGTGAATCCAAGCCTCAAATGAAGAAACGAATGAAAAGATAAAGAAAAATAAAAGAAAACCAAAGAAAACAATAAAACACACCCCCGTGCTTCAGGAAACATGGGGATGTGCTTCAGGAAACATGGGGTTATCCTTTAGAGAACATGGGGTTGTGCTTCAGGAGACACGGGGCCGTGCTTCAGCTAACACGGGGTCGTGCTCATCTCTTAGAAAAGACAAAAATCTGCAAGAAAAGACAAAATACTGGACAGTTGGATGTGGGGCCGTGCTTTGGAGGACACGGGGCCGTGGTCACATTTCAGAAAAGACAAAAGAAGATACAACAGACACCCAAAAACACGGGCCCGTGTCTCAGGAAGCACACCCCCGTGCTGAGTCAACATGTATAATATGACAGAGCATTTAATGCGACTGGACACGTGGACATGGAGGCGTGCCTCATGGAGCACGGGGCCGTGCCTAAGTGTCCAGACAGCCTATAAATAGTGGAGCATGTTGCACTCATTTGGTGTGCTTGAAGAAAACTTCTAAACGAGTTTCTCTTATAAAAACACCCACTTTACACTCATATTGAAGCTCTTGTGGAGAGTTTGAAGGTTTGGAGGCTATCATCATCATCTATCATCATCCGTCACCATTGAAAAGGGAAGATTCATCCAACATTTGGTTTTATTGTTCTAGTTTGATCATGTGATTGTTATCTTCATCTCTTTTGATGTTCATAACCATGCTCATTATGAGCTAAACTCCAATTATCATCTAAAATCTATGAAGAAGCTTTGTTTTACATGATGATTGTGTTAAACATGTGATTTAGTTTGGTAAAGTACATGGTTATTTTGCAATTATCCTTTGATGAAGAAATGTTTTATCACTTTAACTCAATACATCAAGATTGATGACTAGAAATCATTCATGTTCACTCATGTTCTTGGAGACTAGAAATGGTAAAAAGAATACCTTGATAACTTATTCAAGATAAAACATGGATCCTTATGTTGTACCTAGAAATGATGAGATATAAGTTATAATCTATTTATGTATTTTTGATAATTCTAAAATAACATTGTTAACACATTACTTAGGTTATCATGCTAGTTAAAGAAATCATATGTTAATGGAATGTGTAACTATATCCTAATCAAATCAACCAAGGGGAGGTTCTGTGAGTTAAATAAAACCACCCGAAGTTGTTAAGATTGGCATTTAAGAAATCAAAGTCAATCCTAATCGTTCTACTTTACCAAACTACTTGTCTACTTAAATTGACATTCTCGTGGAAGCATGATATTAAGCATAGGATGGACTTGAAAATACGCATGCTACTTTCTTTTATGACATAGAATATGTTCACTTAGAAATGATGGACTATTCAATCATATATTATTAGGGCAAGTTTATCACATGTTTACTTAATAATCATCAAGGAAGAATGGAGTGGATTCTTGATCTTAGATTGTAACCTTCATATAATTGAATTACTCATTTAGAATTTCTCTTCTTGTCACCTATATTTTATATATATAAGTATTTCTATTTTATAAAAAAGTTTTAAAATCAACCCAAAATGATTAAAACTCTCTGATTAAACTAAAACGAAGATTCATTATTGGAAACATTTGTGTCCACGGATCGATACTTGGTTCTTACCAATAGTATTCTACATATACTATAGGTACACTTTTCTATTTTGTGTGTGTTTAGTCTTAGTAGAAATCACTTTTATAAATTTAAAACACGATCTTGTGCGAAAACTAATACCCCTCTTTTAAATTTCAACACCACGCACGACAAGCATCAAGTTTTTGGCGTCGTTGTCGCGGACATGGTATGACGTTTTCAATTTCAACACCATTCGGACCTGGGCTTGTTTCACCATTTTTTGAACTGGAACGACTTTTTCATCGACGAGCACGTAAACGGACTGTAGAAACCGCCAAAAAAAATCAAAGACGAGTCAGTAGACGCCACCACATCAAAAGAAAATCAAACCGAAGAAATGATGGAAGCACAAAACAATGAACCAAACATGAGCCAATATGCCAAGCCAACTCTCTAAGGCCATGACAATAGAGTGTCTCCACCTGATGTCACAGAATATTTTGAAATCAAATCAAGCACCATTCATATGGTAGAAAATTCAAATCAATTTTGAAATCAAATCAAGCACCATTCATAACGGATCTCGGACGGATGATGATGAGTCCTTACACGCAGCATGGGAGAGAAAAAAGTCTTCTGAGAAGATGCTCACACCATGCACTGAGCGTATGGTTATAAGTACAAACTTTCTTCGACGCACAGTCCAGTCAAAATAAACAGGCCATCGACCAAGTCGTCAGTGGAGACCTGGGATCCAAATCACCTAACGAAGCATTTGAAATCATGAAGAAGGCAACAAAGAAGAGTTTAGATTATAACCCACCAAGATCTACACCAACCCATAAAGGAATGCACCACATCGATTCCAACACTCTTGTCACCTAACAGCTTGAAGCCCTTTCTAAAAAAATTGAACAGCTTCAAGCAAGTTTGCAAAAGTCGCTAGGCGGACCCTAGGCGGTCGACTGGGGAGTTTGGTGTACTCGGAGTACTCGGACATGGTAAATATAAAGAAAATTATTTTTGGGACATTGTGTATATGTCAAATATCATAAGTTTACTAATATTTATAACAAAATAGGTGAATATCAATATAAATAAAAGAAATACATTTTTAAATAATAAAATATTCTAAAAAGTACTAATCATTAATTAAAAAATGATAGTTGTTCTTTAATATTATAGAAATACGAATTACGTTTTATTTTTTTGAGTCAAATCGGTTCAAGTTCACCTTTAAGACGTGGTTCTGGTTAAAGTTGACCACATTTGACCGATTTTTAGTATCTAGGCAGATATACAGAAACTCGCCTCGGCGACATACCCTATAGCGAGTACTCGGAGAGTACTCGGCCTTGTAATCCTACATTTACAACATTTACTTCAAGCCGAACTATCAAAAACCAAGATCACCTGTGGACACCTGTGGAGAAGACGAGTGACTGCAAACAAGTCATTATGGCCATGGAAGAAATCGACTTCATCGCCCGTCAAAACAACGCTTTCTTCAACAACTAAAATCCAGGTTGGAGAAACCACATTAATTTCAGTTGGAAGGACGAAGGTAACACTCAAACTCTAACCGGATTCGAAAAAAGGCCGATGAATCAATCCTCTTCAACCTAAACCTCAATTTCAAGAACAAAGTTCCAGTAGCCATCAAAACCCGAGCTACTCCAAAATTGAAGAAATATTGATCCAAATCATGACCAAGAAAGATGAAGCAGAAAAGAAGGCCGACTCAAGAGCCGTTGATATCAGCGGAGTATTGTTAAAACATGAAGTTGACCTAAAAAGTTAACAAGCATCCGACGTTCAACATAATAACAAAAGTTCCAGTAGCCATCTAGAAACTCAGATCGGACAGATTGCTCGACAATTGTCTGAAATAACACCCGACGTTCTTCTAAGCAACATAATAACAAACCCAAATGCAGCAGCCAACGCTGTTACTTTAAGAAGTGGTACAACCAGTGTTGCCTCACCACTTCAGAACATGTTATGGAGAAGGAAACCCCTGAAAAAACACAGTAAAGACTAATCCCAAAAGGCACCGTACAACCTAAGGAACCAGTCCGAACATATGTTCCACCTATTAGATACCCTGGACGGACTGAAACATGAGAGATTGGAAGCTCAGTATGGGAAGTTTTTAGAATTCTTCAAACAACTGCACATCAACATTCCTTTCGTCGAAGCCATTGCTCAAATGCCGAAATATGCAAAGTTTCTCAAAGAAGTGCTGACTAACAAAAGGAAGGTAGAGGAGCTCTCCGCAAATCACCTTGAGTAAAGAATGTTCAGCTGTCCTACAAAGCAAGTTGTCACCGAAAATAATCGATCAGTGAGCTTTACTATCCTTTGTCTCATAGGAAATTTGTCTGTTAGCAAGGCCCTAGCTGACCTAGGAGCTAGTATTAATTTAATGCCTTATGCGGTTTTTGCAAAACTAGGGATAGGAGAACCAAAGACCAACCGCATGAGCATTCAGTTAACTAGCCGATCCGTTAAAATACCCTTGGGGCATTATTGAAAACATGCTTGTCAAAATTAACAAGTTGTTTTCCCAATAGATTTTGTGATTCTAGACATGGAGGAAGACAAAAGTGTACCTTTGATTTTAGGAGGACCCTTCTTAGCCACTGCCAAGGCTATTACTAATGTTTGCATCGGCAAACTCACCTCTCAGGGTCAATGACGAGGCAATCACTTTTGATATAGGAAAATCTATGCAACATCCGCAACATCACGATTACACATTATATTTTATCGACATCATCGATTCTATCATGAGTTGCTATGTGCGAGATTCCTCCATCATTAACCCACTCGAAACACAAGTCTTAACTAAAACCATCACCATACCCATTTTAGAAAATAGAAATCTCAATGCTAACTATCAGGAAACATAAGAAGTAGTATGTGAGATCACCGAATGCAATGAAAAATCAAAACCATCAATCGAAGAACCACCAACTTTAGAATTAAAGAACTCCCAAACCATCTCAAATACGCCTTTCTAGAGAAAGACACTCAACTCCCAGTATTTATTTCATCTCACCTTTCTAAAGAAGAGAAAGACGAACTTCTTAAGATTCTTAAAAACCATAAGAAGGCTATCGCATGGAAGATCATGGATATGAAGGGCATCAATCCTTCATTTTGTACTCACAAAATCCTCATGGAGGAAGAATACAGACCCGTGGTCCAACACCAAAGACGTCTCAAACCCATCATGAAAGATGTGGTGAAGAAGGAAGTAATCAAACTCCTTGATGCCAGATTAATCTACCCAATCTCATATTTACCTTGGGTTAGTCCAGTTCAAGTAGTACCCAAGAAGGGAGGAATGATAGGTTGTGATGAACGAGAAGGACGAACCATATACCAATGAGGACTATCACAAGTTAGCGAGTTTGCATTGACTACCGGAAGCTTAATGACGCCACAAGAAATGATCATTTTCCACTTCCTTTTATCGATCAAATGCTTGAACGTTTATCTAGAAAAATGTTCTACTGTTTTCTTGATGGATTTTCAGGATACTTTCAAATTCCCATTGCACCTGAAGGTCCTGGAGAAAACCACCTTTACATGTCTGTTTGGCACCTTCGCCTACCGAAGAATGCCGTTTGGACTATGTAATGCTCCAGCCACCTTCCAACGTTGCATGGTGGTCATCATTCATGAAATGATGAAACCACTCTATGGAAGTTTTCATGAACGAATTCTCAGTCTTTGGAGGACTCCTTCGATAATTGTTAAAAAAACCTAGACAATATGTTGACTAGGTGTGAAGAAGTTAACTTAGTACTTAACTAGGAAAAATGCCACTCTATGGTCAAAGAGGACATTGTTCTCGGTCACTAGATATCCCAAGCATGAGTAGAAGTTGATAGGGTAAAAATCAAAACCTTGTCCACACTTCCACCGCCAACGTCAGTCAGAGACGTTAGAAGTTTTCTAGGTCACACAGGATTCTATCGCCGCTTCATGAAAGAATTTTCCAAAATTGCTAGAACTATGACAAAACTTCTGGAGAAAGACACACTGTCACACCCCAACCTACGGCGGAAATGTCGGGGCGCGTACTGATTGCCACAACTCTCAAGGTTACTATCATGCACAATATTTAAATGACAATATCTATTAATTTTATTCAATTTTCAAATAAATCAAATACAAAATACAACTCATTAAACAAACAATAAACACAAATTTAATTCTTGATTTTATCTTTTCTAACATAATTCTTCACTAAATCTTCACAAAGTCTTGCAACTAATTCAAGTGATAACCTGCATATGCGTATAAAATAGAATTTTGTCAACAACACATTTTGAGTGAGCAACACACCAGTTTAGTTGTATATATATTATATATAACAAAATACGTAGCTACAACAAGTCATATGAGAATAACAAATTAACCAAATGAGCAAGTATAATTGAGATGTCGAGAAGCACAAAGACTAACGACTGGCGTATGATCATACTAGACTGAGATTATGTTGGACCACTCCGAATGCGGAAGCATACAAATCAAATAAGCACATAAACAGGTAAGGTATAAGTTGTTAAAACATAAGACAAAGTTGCAGTTTTGAGT
>NW_027498121.1:0-167245 GCF_021521415.1 Bidens hawaiensis
AAACTCACCAACTATTCGTAGTTGACCCGTTTTCATTACATGTTTTATAGGTATGCCCAAGTTGGATTGATTGATGTGTGCTTAACTATCTGTGCTACCTGTTGGAAGCTTGCTGCTCTATGTTTTGTAATGAATTTATTAATGTCTTATCGGTAAAATATGTGTGTAACACCTGGACAGTAATGAAACTCGCAACAATGTAATATGTTATAAATTAATGTAGTGGTATTTTCTTTATAAGCAATGCTGTTGATATCAGATGTGTCTGTTGCATCCCGTGTACGTTTCCGCTGCGGTTACGGGGTGTTACAAAACCAAACTCTGTAGCGCCCCTATTTTAGCCCTCCCCGAGGGAACAGAGAATTTTGAGGTACATTGTGACGCATCGATACAAGGTCTCGGTTGTGTGCTGATGCAACTCAAGAAGGTTATAGCTTATGCCTCTCGACAACTACGGGTTCACGAGAAGAACTACACGACCCATGATTTGGAACTCGGAGCTGTGGTGTTTGCCCTTAAGATATGGAGGCATTACTTGTACGGTACCAAGTTTACCATTTACACCGACCACAAGAGTCTCCAGCATATCTACGATCAGAATGAGCTGAACATGCGACAGCGTCGTTGGGTCGAGCTGCTTAAGGATTATGATTGTGCCATCAAGTACCACCCTGGCAAGGCCAATGTAGTGGCCGACGCCCTCAGTAGAAAAGAAACAGATAAACCCAGACGAGTGCGAGCATTGCAACTCACGATTCATGCAAACTTACCCGACCAGATTCGCGAGGCGCAACTTGAAGCTTTGAAAGATGATAATCTTCCATCGGAACTCATGCGGGGCATTAACAAGCAACTTGAAACCAAATCGGATGGGGTCCGATATTTTGAGAACCGAATTTGGGTTCCACGGTACGGAGAGTTGAGAACTCTAGTGATGGACGAAGCACACAATTCCCGATATTCTATCCACCCTGGCTCAGATAAAATGTACCATGACTTAAAGGCACTTTACTGGTGGCCAAACATGAAAGCCGACATTGCCACCTACGTGAGCAAATGCTTGACTTGTGCCAGAGTCAAAATAGAATACCAGAAACCATCTGGCCTACTACAACAACCGGAACTCCCAATGTGGAAATGGGAACACATCTCAATGGATTTTATCACGGGTTTACCTAAGACACCGACAGGATGCGATACCATCTGGGTGATCGTTGACCGGTTGACTAAGTCGGCACAACTTCTTAGCGATTAAGGAATCGGACAAAATGGAAAGACTGACTCGTGTTTACATGAAAGAAGTGGTGTCTAGGCACGGAGTGCCTGTCGAAATCATTTCCGATCGAGATTCTCGTTTCACTTCGCACTTTTGGAAGTCACTACAAAGCGCATTACGCACCCGTCTTGATATGAACACAACATACCATCCTCAGACGGATGGGCAAAGTGAACGAACTATTCAGACCTTAGAGGACATGTTGCGTGCATGTGTGTTGGATTTCGGAAAAAGTTGGGAACCTCACTTACCTTTGGTAGAGTTTTTCGTATAATAACAGCTACCACGCAAGTATTAAAGCAGCGCCGTTTGAAGCACTGTACGGACGGAAGTGTCGATCACCACTCTGCTGGGCAGAGGTGGGTGACAGCCAAATCACTGGTCCAGAACTGGTACTCGAAACCTCGGAAAAGATTGTTCAAATCCGAAACCGCATGGCAGCAGCACGAGATCGCCAAAAGAGTTACGCCGACAAGCGCCGAAAACCTCTCGAATTTCAAGTGAATGACCAAGTGTTACTCAAAGTCTCACCTTGGAAAGGTGTGGTTCACTTTGGTAAGCGAAACAAACTCAACCCACGATATGTTGGTCCTTATCGAATAACTGAGCGCATTGGTCCGGTGGCGTACCGACTGGCCCTACCAACGGAACTCAGTGGCGACACAATGTATTCCACGTATCCAATTTGAAGAAATGCCTATCTAATGAACCCAAGTAGTCCCTTTGGATGAACTGCAAGTTGATGAACAGTTACGTTTCATTGAAGAACCAGTCGAGGTTTTGGATTGGGAAACCAAAACGCTCAAGCACAGCAAAATTCCAATCGTTAAGGTTCGTTGGAACTCGAGACGTGGACCGGAGTTCACGTGGGAACGCGAGGATCAAATGATGAAAAAGTATCCTCACATTTTTGAAGGGCTGACCAAACACAGAAAACCGCGAAACCCGGCAAACCGTCAGAAATCACCGGAGGTATGAATTAAATTTCGGGACGAAATTTCTTTCTACTAAGGGATGATATGACAAAACTGAAAATTTTTCTTACTTTTTCAGACACTCATCACGACTTGACTCAAATTTTCGGGACGAAAATTCTTTAACATGGGAATGATGTGACAATCGTCAATTTCAGGTTAACTCCGTTAACTCAACTCCGTCAATTCAAACTTAAAGATCACTGAATCTATAACGCACACCTCATTACATTTAAACTAGGGTTTAAATGACGCTTAACACTTACTACATGTGTAGTCTTTCGGGAATTGCACCGAAACGCAAACGAGTTGACGCAAACAATTGGTGAATAAACGAAAAACGTCAAAACAGTAGTTATGTGATAATTATGTGTTAGACTTATGTGTTGTGTGATAACATCGTTATAAACGTTAACTCAATGTACTAGAACTAGTTAGTTAAGCTAGAAAAGCAGCAATTGAAAGTTGAGGGACTTGAGTGTAACATATTATTATTAATAATAATAATAAACCTAAACCCTAACTCATTCTTTCTCTCCTCTCCTCTACCCCGATCGGACTCTTCTCCCCCCCCCCCCCCCCCCACGGCTGCCGCCATTCACACACACACATACAACCAAGTTTTCAAGCTTTTGATTGAAGATTAAGGTGCTAGGAAGGTATAAACGACTATCCCTTGCATCCCTTATACTTAATTTCGATGTTTAATGGGTTAATTGAAAACCCTAGGGGCCGATTTATGTGTGTATGGTGTTCATATGATTGTTGTTGATTTGATGATGATTTGATAACTAGAATGGATATTGTTACATGTTAATTGCTTGTGTCTTTGATTTGAGTTCAAACAAAAACCCTAATCATGTATGTAATGTGTAATTGATGTGCATGGATAGTGATTATGGAGTCTAGAGTGTTATATGAATGAATGATGGTCCATAGATAGTTAATATGTTGAGTTTGGATGCAAACAGTTTCTGGACAGATTGTGTTATTGATGTTTAATTGACTGTAACGGGGTGTAAATGTGAAAATTGGTTGAGATTATTGATACTACAGTAAACTAGGTTGAGTCTAGTTTCTAAAGAATATAAATTTACAATTTTTGGACGTGTAAAAGTTAACTTTTATGATTTTACAAAAACATTGTGCAAAGCTGAGTTGTTAGACCTGCTGTTAGGTTGTTTTGTAAATATTATATCTCATGAACTACGAGACCAATTGGGTTGGTTCCACTTCTGGAAGTTGACTTATTGAGTTAGGAACCTAACCCAAGTGGTCTTGCATTTATTGGATTTTTCGTTTAACGGGAATTTCAAATAACATTCTGTTGCGCATGAACTTGACTGTTATGAGTTTGCTGTAATGATTTGATTATTGTGAGAAACCTATGTGGAATAAAAATATAATAAAATATGTTTTGGAAACCTAAGACATATATGCTTTTGTGATGATTTTTGGTAAATTAATTGTGATGCTATGATCGGTGGGATAGACTAATTTTTCAAGTAGAATTCTGTCGTTAAGAAACTAGTTGCTGAGTTTTGTGAAAGTTGCATGAAACAACGTGATTGCTAATTTATTATCGTGTTTTGACCAAATTGCCCTTGAGGGGAATGATTGCAAATTAATTGTCGTGTTTTGACCAAATTGCCCTTACGGGGAGTAATTGCTAGTGAGGTACATTATGAATACATGACACGTAAATAATTGCTTACACATGTAACGTATCACAAATACACTTGTTAAAGTCACACACGATTCACAAACGAAACACGAAACATGTTGTGTGCATAGGTATTATGTGCCGGGTCTAGAGACTCGATAATATTCCGACACTTAGAAAAATCTCTTTGTTGTTTTAGAACGCTAGAGAGAGTTTTTCTGTGGCGCGCATCTTGTGAATTATTTTGGGAATACTTCGCCCACCCCCACCCAGTGAGTTCACTTACCCCTTTTTAAACTGTTTTCAAACGCTTTTTCACTTAGGGGAGATAACATACTCCGAAAACGCATTTAAGATTTTGTTAATATAGATTATATATCACTTGTAAAGACTAAGTGGCAAACGCGTTAACTAAAGTCCTTCATTCACATCGAACCGTTTAATATTGGATAATAGCGAGTCATTGTTGAGTAGTACTACTGGGTTTGACAAACCCCACCCAACGCTAAACTCGACTGGAGGTCGAGTGGGTGTAATCTTGGCTAAACACATACCATGGTCGGGATAGACCTGGTGGCAAGGCAAATGATAAACAGTCAGCTTCGGTGTCGAACACTTAGTAATACTTGTTTTATAGGCTAGCTACCTATAGATATATAATTGACATAACACTATCTGGTAACGCAAAACGCTTAACGCAAAACGCTGAACGCAAAACGCTGAACGCAAACGCTAAACGCTTTATTTTATATAAACTTGTGAACTCACCAACCCCGTGTTGACACTTTTAGTATGTTATTCTCAGGTAGCCGAGGCGGGCGTGCGGTTTAGGATCATGCATAGCTTGAAACACTTTTAATTATGCAAACTTATTTTAAACTGTTATCATTGGGTTTTAAGTCGTCCTGCGTGACGCAACATTGGTTTCTATGGTTTTACGCTTCCGCATTTAATTACTCGTAAACGTTTTCATGGTTTTGAGACTTTGTTTTATGGTTTGATTATAACTAATGAATCCGATCCTGTTAGTTCACACCCTCTGACGGTAAAACTCCGTTAGTGGATTTGAGGGTGTGACATTAATTATTAAAATATTACAAACGGTATTTCAACAAGTTTTATAAATCAAAAACCGGGTATTTATTATCCGAGAAGTTTTCAAATAAATTAATATTCTATTCAACCAAAGTCTTCCGCTAAAATAACCCGCAACTCTGATGTATTTACAAAACAGATACCAACTTGTGGTCATACGCCTAGGCCCTAAACCGGGGTGTGACATATGAACTATCTGTCATCTATTTATATGATTTTTTTGTGTAGTATAAAGAGTTTTAGCAATAAGAATATCAATATTCAGTTTTCAATATTTTCTTTCGTAACTCAGACCAAAATGCTTAAGAAACATACGTTTTATGACTTGATTTATACTTTTTTATACATTTAAGTATATTTAACTTTACATCCCTTATAAGATAAATTACTTAATTAAAAGCATTTGATATTTTAAACCAAAAACTTGTTTCAATCTCATTCTATTATTTTCATTTTTCAAAAATCATTTAGGATATTGAAACCTAGAATATCGTTTTGGTCAGTTATTTATATAATTCCAATATTATATTAACTTATTAATTTTATTTTTATACAAATACAAAGAATTGAGGTTATGTTAGTGTTACAATGTTGGTTAGTACATAATTAAAGTGTTTATTATGGTTTATCTTCAAAATAATAAACAATAAACAATCGATTCATAATATGTGGTATGAGAATAATCGACTTGGACTTAATCCTGATAACGCCAGCGGATAAGGCTTAACCTTTAATACCTAAAATTATATATGATTTTAAAACTAAAAGTTTATTCGGGTTAACCCGAAACCTAGAATTCGGACCCAATAACCAACCCGAATTACTTCGGTTCAGGTTCGGGTAGTATATTCTTGGGTTTAAGTTTCTCGGGTCGGGTTAGTTTGGGTTCGGGTACGGGTTTTCTTGGGTTGGGTTTCAGGTTACGGGCAGATGTTCTCAAATGGATATATTATTATTTATTTAGAGTTGGTATGTACTTGGATAACTTTTTTTGTCACACAGACAACTATGCGTGGCTATATAAAAAGTTATAAACAGACCTATATGCTACCTTTTTAAGAGTTACAAGCGGACATGAACTAAAGATTTTGATTTTATGATAAACAATGCATATCTACTAATACAATCACAAATGTAGGGTATAAAATGAGGTTTTTACTTATTTATAATATATTTGTGTAATCTTAGTTATGTAATTTCTTTAATTTTAATATAAATTGTAATTGTATTAACAATATACGATCAATTTGTTGACTTTATTTCACTTAATGGTTAAAATTTAAAATTTTTTATCAATTATCCGTGTAATACACAGGTCTCAAACTAGTTGATTAATATTTGCTAAGAGCTGTCTATTCTATTATATGCTATTGATTAAAGTTGGACTATATGTGACAAGATGAGTGAGTCGGTTATAATGGATCTTTTTAGTACTTTAATAAGGTCGAAACGACCGGGTAATGACCTGTAACCACTTTAATATTTTCTGCTTTTTTTAGGAAAGATTTTTAATTGTGATTGCAAAAAGGGCAAAATTAAAACCGATCATATGAACACACACAATTTGTACGAAAACGCGACACTACTTTTTATTAAACACTGAAAACCGGAAACAAGACTTAAAAGAACTTATACATTAACAAACACATGCATGCAAGCCCTACTTACACTTCCCCAATACTCAAATTAAAAACAGATAAGCATAACTTGAAACAAGCTAATCGGCTCTTAAACTTCAGGATGCATGTGTTCGAACTCTTTGATCCGCCTTCTTACTTAGTCAGTACTGTTGGCTTCTCACGAGGTCGTCATGCCAACCCCACTGTGCGCATGTTGTTCTTTTTGTTGCGAAGGCCATCGAAGAAGGAAATAACGTTGTTGGTTTCGACGCTGTCCGACCACTTGCAGAGACCGTCGAAGAAGGATATAACGTTGTTGGTTTCGATGCTGTCTAACCAACACCAGTCCCTGCCGTTCTTCTTGTTGCAGAGACCGTCGAAGAAGGATATAACGTTGTTGGTTTCGATGTTGTCTGGCCAGCCCCAGTCCCTGACGTTCTTCTTGTTGCAGAGACCGTTGAAGAAGGAAATAATGTTGTTGGTTTCGATGATGTCTGGCCAACCCCAGTCCATGTTGTTCTTCTTGTTGCAGAGACCGTCGAAGAAGGAAATAACGTTGTTGGTGTCCTGCAGGCTGTCCGGCCAACCCCAGTCCATGTTGTTCTTGTTGCAGAGACCGTCGAAGAAGGAAATAACGTTGTTGGTGTCCTGCAGGCTGTCCGGCCAACCCCAGTCCATGTTGTTCTTCTTGTTGCAGAGACCGTCGAAGAAGGAAATAACGTTGTTGGTGTCCTGCAGGCTGTCTGGCCAACCCCAGTCCATGTTGTTCTTCTTGTTGCAGAGACCGTCGAAGAAAGAAATAACGTTGTTGGTGTCCTGCAGGCTGTCCGGCCAACCCCAGTCCATGTTGTTCTTCTTGCAGAGACCGTCGAAGAAAGAAATAACGTTGTTGGTGTCCTGCAGGCTGTCCGGCCAACCCCAG
The DNA here is from genome assembly GCF_021521415.1 of Bidens hawaiensis. Classification (NCBI taxonomy): domain Eukaryota; kingdom Viridiplantae; phylum Streptophyta; class Magnoliopsida; order Asterales; family Asteraceae; genus Bidens; species Bidens hawaiensis. Next base: position 7,550 of record NW_027498121.1, read on the forward strand.
TCCATGTTGTTCTTGTTGCAGAGACCGTCGAAGAAGGAAATAACGTTGTTGGTGTCCTGCAGGCTGTCCGGCCAACCCCAGTCCATGTTGTTCTTCTTGTTGCAGAGACCGTCGAAGAAGGAAATAACGTTGTTGGTGTCCTGCAGGCTGTCCGGCCAACCCCAGTCCATGTTGTTCTTCTTGTTGCAGAGACCGTCGAAGAAAGAAATAACGTTGTTGGTGTCCTGCAGGCTGTCCGGCCAACCCCAGTCCATGTTGTTCTTCTTGCAGAGACCGTCGAAGAAAGAAATAACGTTGTTGGTGTCCTGCAGGCTGTCCGGCCAACCCCAGTCCATGTTGTTCTTGTTGCAGAGACCGTCGAAGAAGGAAATAACGTTGTTGGTGTCCTGCAGGCTGTCCGGCCAACCCCAGTCCATGTTGTTCTTCTTGTTGCAGAGACCGTCGAAGAAGGAAATAACGTTGTTGGTGTCCTGCAGGCTGTCCGGCCAACCCCAGTCCATGTTGTTCTTCTTGTTGCAGAGACCGTCGAAGAAGGAAATAACGTTGTTGTTGTCCTGCAGGCTATCCGGCCAACCCCAGTCCATGTTGTTCTTCTTGTTGCAGAGACCGTCGAAGAAAGAAATAACGTTGTTGGTGTCCTGCAGGCTGTCCGGCCAACCCCAGTCCATGTTGTTCTTCTTGTTGCAGAGACCGTCGAAGAAGGAAATAACGTTGTTGGTGTCCTGCAGGCTGTCCGGCCAACCCCAGTCCATGTTGTTCTTCTTGTTGCAGAGACCGTCGAAGAAGGAAATAACGTTGTTGTTGTCCTGCAGGCTGTCCGGCCAACCCCAGTCCATGTTGTTCTTCTTGTTGCAGAGACCGTCGAAGAAAGAAATAACGTTGTTGGTGTCCTGCAGGCTGTCCGGCCAACCCCAGTCCATGTTGTTCTTCTTGTTGCAGAGACCGTCGAAGAAGGAAATAACGTTGTTGTTGTCCTGCAGGCTGTCCGGCCAACCCCAGTCCATGTTGTTCTTCTTGTTGCAGAGACCGTCGAAGAAAGAAATAACGTTGTTGGTGTCCTGCAGGCTGTCCGGCCAACCCCAGTCCATGTTGTTCTTCTTGTTGCAGAGACCGTCGAAGAAGGAAATAACGTTGTTGGTGTCCTGCAGGCTGTCCGGCCAACCCCAGTCCATATTGTTCTTCTTGTTGCAGAGACCGTCGAAGAAGGAAATAATGTTGTTGGCGTCCAGGCTGTCCGGCCAACCCCAGTCCATGTTGTTCTTCTTCGAAATAATGTTGTTTTCCTCTGTGGTAGTGGTGACTATGGTGGTTCTGATGGCAGACACCACAGATAATGCTAAGATGGCTGTGAAGGTGAGTGTAAATAGTGCAAGTTTTGCCATTTTTTGTTGTTTGATGGTTTGCTAGTGAAGGAGTGTGCTTAATTTATAGTAGAAATAGTGAATTTGCATGTTAAGCACGTGGAGAGGATGCAGTACACGGTTACTATGGAAGGAAAATGGGTTGATCTGTTATGGTTTAGATTTGACTATAGTTTACACTTGTAGTGTTGCCATATAGACTTAAACAAGTGGATTTGTTGTTTTGGTTTTATATGCATGTAGTTTTGGATAAGTAGTACATGCATGGGAAACATGTGGAGAGGATTAACTGAACATAATAGCTAGCAATTACAAGAGTGTAGATTTATACCAAGTGCATTTAGTGCCGATGAGCTTTAGAATTAAGATTTATTGAACATAAAATATAGTAATTTAGAATTAAGCTGATGAGTGATGAATATTCTAGGATCAGATTATTATTAATACTCGTAGAATTTGAGTTTTGGGTTTTTTAAATCTTGACTCGAAACCCAACCCAAATCTCTCAGGTTCTTCGGGTTCGGGTTGATTTAATCGGTTTCAAGTATCCTAGTTAAAAAAGTTAAAAAAATACAATGTTAAAATTAAAACAACATATTCTTCTTGCTCGTAACGTACATACCAAATAATAAACCAACATAACCTGATAAAACAATTTAAATGAAGAATAAAACAAATTCTAGCCATAATCTTCTTAATCCAGACGTGATTACGGTTGCTATTAGTTATAAATGGAAAACATTAATTAACAATAAAGAAGCGATCCATAATAGGCGAAATGCTCGAGGTAATTTGACGGTTTTGACCATAATAGGCGAAATGCTCGAGGTAATTTGACGGTTTTGACCCTGGGCTTGATAAATAAGTTCACAAAATTACCATGGAGAAAGGTGAAGGTATTTCATGCCTTTTGCCACTTTGCCTCGTCTCGTTTTGGTGCCCATGAAAGATGAGAAACGACATGGTTTTTAATGGCAAGGCGATTACGATGGGGAGTGTAGTGGGAGATATTAAAGCACTTATATATCTTTGGGTTAAGAATAGATTAGAAGGGATATCTTTATCATGGGATAATTGGTATGGGTTAAAGCCTTTTAAGGTATAATTGGGTTGGGTTGGGTTGCTTAGTAAGACAAGTAACATATTTTCTAGGATGGCGATAAGTCATTGTGCACGATTGATGTTATATCCATCGCAAAAACAGTCCCCCAAGTCCAGAATAACACATCAGTGAGAATTATGTGGCCATTAATGCATATATAGCTTGATTTTGTAAACAATTAATAATAATTAGACAGAAAGAAAAACCTTGACAGTAGTATGTGCGGAGCATGACTGCATCCAAAGGCGGATTTAGATTGACGGTAGAGGATGCACGGGAACCCCAAGTTTTAAAATATAATATTAAATAAAATCATAACAAAACTTATACCAATTTATTCTTTGTCATGATTCTTTACAATCACCTGAAAAATAGATTTATAAATATAAAGGTGTTTTGAGCATATATATATATATATATATATATATATATATATATATATATATATATATATATATATATATATGGGTGGGATCTAGAGAGAACTAGAGAACTAGTAAAAAATTATTTTTAACTATTTAAAAAAAATTATTTTGTGATTTTTTTTCGTTTCTCATTCTAATAAGATAATATTGACCCTAAAAATTTCTCTTTTATATTTGATCAAATGTCTTCAAAATGTCACATGACATTTTCAATTTTTTTATTTCATTAATTTGAATTCTTTTCAAAATCTTTATTCAAATAAAAAAAGAGTGAATTTTCACCAATTTCTCTTTTATATTTAACCAAATGTCTTCAAATTGTCACATGACATTTTCTAATCTTTTATTTCATTAACTTTTTTTTTCAAAATCTCTAACTATATAATAAATGAGTGGATTTTCATCAATATTTCTTTTATATTTAACCAAATGTCTTCAAAGTGTCACATAACATTTTCTAAATTTTATTTCATTAATTTTATTTCTTTTCAAAATCTAAAGATTTGAATCATACATTAATATTTGTTTCTTAAGAAAATAAATAAAATTAGTTTTTTCTAATTTTTTTACTTCATTAATTTTGGTTCATGTCAAAATGGGTCGTTTTAAAAAAACATCTATTTGGTTCGGGTCAATATGGTTTCTTAGAAAAATGAGTTCCGATTAAAATGAGTTCGGTTCAAAACAAGTCATTTTAATAAAATATATCAATTTGTTTAGGCTTAAATTTTGTGTTGACTGACAATTTAAAAATAATTTTTGCTACTAATTTTATAAATATATTAATCTAGCCAAATATCTGATCAATTTTTAACTCATTGTATTTTCTAATTTTTTATTTCATTAATTTTGGTTCATGTCAAAATGGGTCGTTTAAAAAAAACATCTATTTGGTTCGGGTCAATATGATTTCTTAAAAAAATGAGTTCCGGTTAAAACGAGTTTGGTTCAAAACCAAGTCATTTTAATAAAATACATCAATTTGCTTAGGCTTAATTTTTATGTTGAGTAACCATTTAAAAATGGAATCTTACTACTAATTTAATAAACATATTAATCTAGCCAAATATTAGATCAGTTTTTAACATATGACATTTTCTATTTTTTTTATTTCATTAATTTTGTTTCATGTCAAAATGGGTCGTTTTAAAAAAACATCTATTGGGTTCGGGTCAATATGGTTTATTAGAAAAATGAGTTCCAGTTAAAATGTGTTCAGTTCAAAACAAGTCATTTTAATAAAATACATCAATTTGTTTAGGCTTAACTTTTGTGTTGATTGACCATTTAAAAATGGAATCTTGCTACTACTTTTATAAGCATATTAATCTAGCTAAATATCGGATCAGTTTTTAACTCATAGTTCTATAATTTAATACTTGAGACTTGAAAGTGATAACTTGATATTCCCTTTTTTATTTTCTCCAATGTACTCGAGAATCAGAATTTTCTTTTTCTTTTTCATCTTTACATTTTTTGAACTTTGCAAAGAATATTGTATACAAGTGATAGTGTTCACAATTCTTATTTTTTCAGATTTTTTGGATTATTATTATTATTATTATTAGTTTCTCTATTTTCAATTTTTGGCAAGCCAAAACAGGTATCATCCCCAGGTTTATGATTTAAGGTGATGATATTATAAATCATGATAGGGTGGCTCATTTCGAGATGAAAATTACAAAATTAGAGTGTCATTTAGGTTTTTGACTTTTTATTACTTTCACTGCATTAATAATCTGGAAAGAAAGATAAATTTGTTATAGATTTTATTCTTTTTTTTTTTTGGATTGACAGACAATAATACCACCTACATATAATGACAATATAAATGAGTATTTTCTATTAATGAAGCCTGTTAAGTATTTGAGTAAGTTGTAGAAAATAGAAAAAATAAATTATAACTTTGATGTTTATGAATAAACGTCGTAACTTTTTAGTTTTCATAATTCTATATAATGTAATTTCATGAGATGAATTTTTAGATTTATGAATCATATTTGGTCTTTTTTTTTGTTTTTTTTAGATAATGGTAGTTACATATATTTAGAATTTAGATTATAGGGCTGAGTTATAATAAAAAGATTAGTTTTCCTAGGAAGGATAGGAAATAATCATGTCCATTCATTTGAGAATTGAATGGTTGAGATTAGATTAAAGATATCATCAAGTGTAAAACAAGGGTAAGGGCATAATAGGGATAACACATTTGTTGACTTTCTCTCTCCACATGCAAGGCACATGTCAAATTCCCCCATCATTTTAAAACGTCCATAACTTTTTTATACGACAATTTTTTTTCAAAACAATTTCACCATAAAAACGATTGTTTTTTTATCTTTTATATGAGTACCATATTACTTTATAAAAATAAAAAAAAATTCGTGGGTTTTTACAAGATGTGTTTTATCATAATTGTGTTTTACAAAATTGTGTTATACATGTGTGTTTTATTTTTTCATAGTGTTTTTTGCATTGTGTTTTTTACATTGTTTCATTGTGTTTTTGTCATTGTGTTTTTATTTTCATAGTGTTTATTCCATTGTGTTTTTTACATTGTGTCTTTTTCATTGTGTTTTTCATAGTGTTTTATTTTCCGGCGAAATTTCCGAAGACTTTTCCGGTAAGGTGGTGGCGGTGGGTGGCGGTGGGCGGTGGTAGTTGTAGGAGATGAGTGAAAATTTAAGTGGGTTTTAATTAAGTGTGTTTTAATTAAGTGGGTTTTTAAAATTAAATTAAGGGGGTTTCAATATTAAGGTAGTAGATTAAAATAACCTCCTTCCTAGCCTTCTTAGGAAAACATTAGATTATATTATAAATAATTAAATATTATTATTATTATTTTGTTGTTTTTGTTTAAAATCTAACATCCTGTGTAACACACGGGTTCTAACCTAGTTTCTAATATAAAAGAGTCATGGTTATATATATATATATATATATATATATATATATACTAGTTAATAAATAAATGTTTTATTTGCCACGTGTCATCATCTTAGCCCCTCCTCTCTCTCAAAATCCCGCCTAAACCTACTACCTTTTACAATGGGTTATTGTTTCTTAATTAATGATAATTATTATCTACCAAAAATATTACCATAAATATAAGAAACAATCACGGAAATGTTACTTTTATCAAAATCTTTTATTATTAATATCTTACCAATATCAATATTATATGCTAATATATAATTTACGATTATAGTGACTAAATTCCACACACACACATATATATGCATATATATATGTATATATATATATTAGAACTAGGTTTTATCTAGGGAAAATTCTCTAAATAACTCATTTGAAAAGAGAGAAAATTTAAATGACCCATTAATAATCAATATCCCCAAAATTGATCAACAAATTTGGACTGGAGCAGCGACGGGATTTAATAAGATTTGAATCTCGTCTGCTCCATCAAAATTTAAAGTGAATTTCGTCTTTCCCGTCCAAATTTTAAATAATTTCATCTTTCTCGTCCAAATTTTTAGAAAAATTTTTTGTTCTTTTCTCTGACACTTTTTTCTCTCTCCCTCAACCTCTCTCTTCATTTTTTCTTCATCTTCATCTTTATCATCATCATCATTTCTTCTTCATCACCGGCAACAAAAAGAAACCCATTAACGGAAAACGGTTAATTTCCAAGATTTCTCGTTGTTGATCGATAATTATTACTATGATTTCTGTAACAATGATGAAGATGACGAAATTGACGATGAAGCCACTTCGTTTTTATCGAAATCTTTCTCCTCAGACAAGTCGGAAACTAGAAATTGCCTGAGATGATGAATAAAAAGAAGATGATGATGATGAAGAAGAAGAAAAAAAAATGAAGAGAGAGATTGAAGGAAAGAGAAAAAAATGTTATAGAAAGGAACAAAAAAAAATTCTAAAAATTTGGACGAGAAAGACGAAATTATTTAAAATTTGGACGGGAAAGACGAGATTCACTTAAAATTTGGACGGAACAGACGGGATTCAAATCTTTTTAAATCCCGTCGCTTCAGTCCAAATTTATTGGTCCATTTTGGGAATATTAATTATTAATGAATCATTTAATTTTCTCTCTCTTCAAATGGGTTAGAGAATTTTTCCTTTTATCTACTGTATTACGGGGTTATTTTACATTATTCGTTTATAATATTTATATGTTTTTTTTAGATTTTAATTTTATTTATTATAAGGAAGTTAATAATATACTTAAGATTTCATGATGAAAGGGTTTCACAAATAAATGAGATGTTATAACTCGGTTTAAAAGCTATCGAGTTTGGTGAGACTTATGACCCGCTTATTTTTTTTACTATAAAATTGTTTCTTAATTATAAATAATATCTTCTTTTTTTAAAAAAAATCGGATATTAATTTTAGTACATCCCTATTTAATATGTTTTTCATATTAAATATTTGGTGAGAATAATTTTTAATTTAATGAGATGTTATAACTCGTTTAATGGCTATGTGAGTTTGATGAGACTAATAACCGTGAATTCGGGTTAGGTTAAATGTTTTGTTTATATATATTTAAGATTAAGATTACCGTAATATATGCAGTTAATAAATTACCATATATAAGATTATCATAATGTTACGTTATTACCCATAACGAGATATTTAGGGAATTGTGAATTTTATGATTTCATTTTTAAAATTTGATAGAATTCATGTTATTGCATATAGAAGTAAATCAACGCATGTTGTTAGTTAACAGTGTTGTAAATAAAGCTTATGTCATTGTAATTATAAGTCACCGTTACCCGTTTTTACATCTTTAGGTTAAACTTGGTAAAGACATATATTGTTGGTTTTGTACTTGCTACTGACCTTATTATCTTATGTTGCTTAATCAAACATTCGTATACGTAGTTTGCTATTATATCAACCCATAAAGTTTAATCGACTTTGTGTATCCCTCCATTCTACAACATATCAAAAATCAATATTTCTTCGGTGAAAGAGCCATACTTGCACCAATAAACGACGTTGTTCATGAAATCAATGATTGATTGTTACAATAAAAATTATATTCACCTAGCGTCCTCAAGAGTAAGTGTAGAGATGGTGCAAAATTACTAATATAAGATACCACAAGGTATGTCATATTGACACTATCATCGTCCTAAGATTATAATTTTTTATTGTATTCGTAGATTACATTTATATTTACATTATTTTTGAATTTATTTATAAAACCTTTTCATTATTGGTATTTTGAATTTTATGGACTTATAAAATTATATTTTTTCAACCCGTGTTATACACGGGTGCCTAACCTAATATATATATATATATATTCACTTTTGGAGGCGCAACTACATATTGTAAATTTATTTAATCCATCAAAATAATAATCAACCATGTTAACACGGGTTGAAATCACAACAGTCAGATATAAGGAATTGACACCGTGTTAAATACCAAATCAATATTATGTATACTGTTACTTTAGGGGGACGATGTAGTTTTTAGATCACACACCAATATAATGTATAATTTCTTATAAAATAAGCATTAGACTTGTATTTATCAATTTCATTTCTACCATATGTCATGATTTGCAACTAAGGAATGAATTAATTATTTTCTATTAATATGTAAACGAATATAAATAAACGACATTAATACATAAACATAAATGAACGAACGAAACATGTGTTCATGTTTGTTTGTTTAATTAAGCCAACGCAAATTTTGTTCATGTTCGTTCGTTTACTAAATAAACGAACTTCCCGTCGAATGATTCACTAATAGTTCGCTGAACGTTCAGTTCGTTTACAGATCTATTGCTCCACTCTCCCTGAATCCATGATCTCCTTTTAAGCTTCATCACACAAGCGGATGCTCCGGCTGATGCCCACAAGTACCCGTGTGTTCACCGGAGAGTAAACGGGCCAAAACACAAGTTGCGGAATGAGCTCTGGATATGAAACCCAAGAATCAGCAGCAAGAAGTCCAGCTATCAGAAGCCCATAAAGCCCAACTATCAGCAGCCCAGCATATAAATATGTATAAAAATGTAAGTTTGATTATGAATTGAAAGTATAGCATATATCCACATCATGTCCTTCACCATGTATAGTTAAATTACTCTCGTGATCACAGCTTGGATTTTTGTTATTTTATATAAATGTTTATTATACTATACATAATTTTTAATACATAATAAATGCTATAAGATGACTTTCTTAGCTATCTATCAACCATTATAATTCGTACCTAACCCAGGTATAAGACAAATGGTATTATAATCTCACCTAACCTATTTCAATTTACAAATGGTAGAGAGACACATAGTGCCCAAAATTACTTAATCAAACAAACATTATGTCTATGTGGTTTTGTATGTAAATTATAAATAAATAACGTAAAAAACAAATTGCCCTTAGTTTTAGAGCATCTACAACAGGTTTCGGTTCACTGAGTCTAGATCTAGTTGGCAACATACAAACTTGGAGCACACAAACTTCCTTGTTGTGGAGTAAAGTCCATGAAGACAAGTTGTCTCTACAAACTTGCAAAAGGCTAGGTGAGGTGGCATCTCTCTCACATACACACATATATATTATATATACACACACACATTTAATATTTTTTAATGAGTTTGTGGAAGTTTGTTGTTGTGGAAGAAAGTAAGGTTTTTGAGAAAAGTTTGAAATATGATGAGACGGTTTGTATGAGTTTGTTGTTGTTGATGGCTTGATGCTCTAAGATAGTTAAGAGAAAAAAAACTGACAAAACATGACGCATGGTATTAGAAATTTTGTATTCTACACGCTACGTTTAACACGACTACTGAACTCAAACATCTCATTTTATAACTAGTATTGTATGTTTTTCTTAAACACTAACACAAACATGTTTAATAAGCATGCTACACATTACGGCACGATATTAAATATAATCAATTTAATAACATTGATGTGACGACACATATAACACAGTTATGTACAACTAGTCTAGTATCACGTATAACATGACTACATTGTATTGATAAACGGATTATATATATGTTGTGCCCGTCTATTAACTTATCTAACACAAGTAATTAAATGTGGTGTTCGTGTCATCAACGGGCTAAGCGGGGTTTATCCCGCTTATACACGTTTTTGTATTGTGTCGTTAACACCTTAATTGACCCGTTATGGCCCAGGCCCGCTTAATCCCAAACACTACTTTATCTAACTTGTAGTAATGGAACATTTTGTGTGAGGTTAGCATAAGTTAACATCATATTAGTTCTCATATTTTAATTCCATAGCCTGCAACATATATATAAAAGTTGCAATTATTTTGTTGTCATTCTAGCAAAGCATATTTTTATAAGACAGTTGATATTAATTTGTGCTTCGATTAAGCATAACTAAGGGAAATGAATGACCCACCATCAGTGTCCAAACGCACAACCTCCGTTGGCCGTAATGACAGCCACGATGAAGGAACTCAGACTTGCCGGTTAGCAGTCCAAGTCCTACATGGGCGTTGGTCCTCGCTTTTCGCCTCCTTTCTAATAATGGCTGGCGCCGGAGCAACTTACCTCTTCGGTGTCTACTCCAAAGACATCAAAACCACTCTCAGGTAATTTATTATCGTTATTATTATTTGATTTATCATTTATCTTTAACTTTTTCTTTATTAGTCATAATGTTTTATTGACTTTTGTGGACTTTTGTTATCATCATTAGTCTTTTTCATAGTAATAAGTGTGTACCGGTATTCGTTTTTCATGTTTTTATTATGGGTAACATTAGGTTTCGGTTTTTCAATGGTACCATTACTGATCAGTCCCGAATAAAAAAATCAATACAATATTATGTATTAGTATTTTTACACAAAAGTTATTATTCACCAATATCATTTTGTTTTTCGTTTCAGGTATGACCAGACGACACTCAACCTAATCGGATTCTTCAAAGACGTAGGTTCGAGTGTCGGGGTAATCTCCGGCCTCATCGCGGAAATCACCCCAACATGGTGCCTCCTCCTCATCGGCGCCGCGGTAAACTTCACCGGATACTTCATGATATGGCTCACGGTCACCAACCGCATCCCAGAACCACGTATATGGCAAATGTGCATGTACATGTGCATTGCCGCCAACGCCCAGAACTTCGAAAACACCAGAGTTCTCACCACCACCCTCTGAAACTTCCCGGAGAACCGAGGGGTAGTTTTGGGTTTGTTAAAAGGGTTCACCGGGTTAAGTGGAGCCATTATGGCTCAAATTTACTTAGCTGTGTATGGTGATGATTCAAAGGCAGTTATATTATTGATTGCATGGCTTCCAGCAGTGCTATCTGTGGTATTTGTTTACACAATCAGAGAGATTAACAGTGTTAAGGTTAAAGATTCAAATGAGATTAGGGTTTTTTATCATTTCTTATATGCATCCATTGTTCTTGCATTGTTTATTATGGCCATGACCATAGCTCAAAAGATGGTGGCTTTTTCGCCAGCGGCCTACACCACCAGTGCCTCCGTCGTGTGTTTACTACTCTTTGCACCTTTGTTTATCTCAATTATGCAAGAATTAGAGGTTATGATGAAAACTAGTCAAGAAGGAATTAGGGTTTCTGAGGGTAAAATAGGAAATTTGGATATTGATCATGATCATGATCAAGAATTAGCATCATTGAATTTTAATCCAAAGACAAAATCAAGATTATCTTGTTTTGAAAATATTTTCTTGAACAAACCCGAAAGAGGCGAAGATTATTCGATTCTACAAGCGTTGTTAAGCGTCGATATGTTGATTCTTTATGTGGTGACATTTTGTGGGCTTGGAACTAGTTTTACCGCGGTCGATAACCTAGGACAGATAGGGGAATCTTTAGGGCCCGAAGAAATCGATAAGTACATTCGTGTCGCTTCTAAGTATTTGGAACTACTTTGGGAGAATCTTTTCGGGGTTTGTCTCGGAACATCTTTTAGTCAAGTACAAATTCCCTAGACCTCTTATGATGACACTAGTACTTTTTATGTCGTGCATTGGTCACCTATTAATTGCTTTCCCCTTCTCGGGGTCTGTTTATATCGCGTCTGTAATTATTGGGTTCTTGTTTGGTGCGCAACTCCCATTAATATTTGCTATTGTTTCTGAATTATTCGGACTCAAGCGCTTTAGCAAATTGTTTAATTGTGCACAATTGGGAGGCCCAGTTGCTTCTTATATTTTGAATGTGAGGGTTACTGGGCCGATGTATGACCGAGAAGCGGTTAAGGTGTTGGAAAGAAGCGGTTTGGATCGATCATCGGTTAAGGAGTTGGTTTGTATTGGGAAAGAATGCTATAGGTGGTCGTTTATGATATTGGGTGGTGTTTGTTGCTTTGGAGCATTGGCTACACTTGTGTTGGTGGCTAGAACAAGAGAGTTTTACAATGGGGATATTTATAGCAAGTTTAAAGAGCAAGAGGGCGTGGCAAAGATCGAAGATTCGCAACTCGGTTACAGTTAAGTTTGTTAAAGATGTATAAGTCGTTTTGTAGGGAATTGAAGTTGAATGAAAAGTGGTGATTGCATGTATTTGGTTGACATATAGAATGAGATGATATTAAGATCTTCATTTCATTTGTAAAGTTATATTTGATTTGGATGCATGGTTTGAAAATAAAACATAATTACATAGAATTTTGTAAAGGGTGTGTCATTAATAATAATAACATATAAAAAGAATAGGAATTATGTCACAAGTTATTTTTCTTTTATGGATTTTGACTAGGTACGACCCGAATTCAACCCTTAATACTCACCCCGAGCCAACGAATCTGGTTTGGACTGAACCAAGAATTTTATTACACAGCCTATGTGGTAGAAAGGGACCATATGACAAAAGAAATGTTTATCTCAGACCTGTCCGCTGATACCCGACAGAGTTCGATTCTGTTTTTTTTAATCGGTAACATGTACCAGTGTACCACTTTTCATAAGTTCATAAGAGCATCTACCTTATCTTTGAGGAGAAGAATATCCAGAATCAACATATGGAAAAGCCTAAATCTTAATAAAAGTAATTGTCCCGGACACATCCCATATATCATAGGGGTTTTTAGTTAACGCTAATCATGAGATCCTCTAATGTATATTATGAAGTTAAAACGCTCACCTATTTTTACGCCTTAATTATATTCTTTAGTATCGCTAAACTGCATGCCCTTTGCTAAGCAAATATATTAATTGTCGGTGAAAACTGAAAAGAAACCGTTGTAGAGTATTGCAAACAAACATTTTAAGCCATTAGTGTTGCTTAATATTATTAACATCGGTCATTTCTTAGATAAAAACAACTTGCAACATTATTAATTTAGCAAAAGACAATGACGTGTGAACATCAAGAACTTATTCAACGTACCTTTGACAAGATACAAACCATTATAAGGGCCGGCTCGGCGGAAATTTTTATGGGTCAAAAGACGAAAATTTTTTTGAGGCTTAAGTGAAATGAACATTTTATTGGGTTTAAACAATTTAATTTTAAATGAGCTTACTTAGTTATTATTTAAGTTGTTTAAAAAACTTTTGTATAAAAAATAAACTTAAAAATGTCTCAAATAAGACTAGAACCCACAACCTCTTGGTTAGATGTCATACCTCTTTGCCACTAGACCAATCTAGTGGTCATGTAATTGTGTTGAAACATTGATTATACATATTTTTTTTATAAAAATATATATTTAAAAAAAATCCGGGCCTAGCAGGATGTCGGGCATATAGCCGTCGACTACGTCACTACCCTGGCTCCCCTCATGGCCGGCTCTGACCATTATAAATGCACACAGGCTAAATAGTGGTATCCTCATGGTGATATAGTGCAATTTGAGTACAACATTTAGCTAGAGTCTCCACTATATTTGTTATCTTGTATGATGTAGTTGTTGAGTCAAAATATTGTACTTTTTAATTATGAACATTGAAGTACGTAGACGACATAGATTTTGGGTAAGGCTGAGGGGTGTGGGGCGCTAACCGGGGCGCTAGAGCTCCTCCGCTCGCGCCTCGGGGCGCTAACCCCACACCACCGGGGCGCGAGCGGGGCGCGAGCGCGGAAATCCAGGCAGGCGTGAGCCTGGTCGCGGGAGAAGAGAGAGAAAATGGACGTTGGGAATGGAGAAATAGCCGTTGGGACACGGTTAAATTAAAAAAAAAATATTTTTTACCTAAATAATACCCCATTTCATCTATAAAATACCCCATTTCACCCATATCAATCACCACAACTTCAAAATAAAACCCAAAATCAACCCATCTTCCCAACTTTTTTTTTAAAAATAATGTCCCGGGGATCTTCGACATGAGTTGGTTGAACATTTGTGGGCGAGGCGACCCGATGATCTTGTATTAGATTAGTGTTATTATTAAGTATTATTGTTTGTTTAATTTTTAGTATGTTTTTTTTTGTAATTTGAATTTTTAAAAAAATGTGTGTTTTTTTAATAATTTATAGGTTTTTTTAATAATACGTTGTTTGAATATACTTATAAAAAAATAAAAAAAAAATTCGCTGGAGCCCCTGCTGGAGCCCCTCCACACCAGGGCCAGGGGCTCCAACGGGGGCTCCAACACCCCCTTATCCAGTTTCTCTCTCTGCCACACGTCATAATATTATTGGCTGGAACCCCCACTAGAGCCCCCATTAGAGCCCCCCACACCCCTTAGCCTAATCAAATTCAAAAGGGCCGCACATCATAATTTCTTTAACACCAAGCAGAGTAAGCTCGTGTTGATCTCCTCGATTTTACCAGGTATTATGAATATTTGCAATTTATAACTAATATCGTACATGTTTGTGCTCCAATGGTAATATAGCACGCGTCGGAAACCCCTAGTTTTGCTCATGCATTAGTATTGTATAATAATATATGAAGTTTGTTATTAAAAATATAATTTAGTTTTAAGTTTTTTTCTAAAGTAGTTGGTTCATAATTATTATTATTATTTTTTGTAAAAAGTCTTTGGGAAACTATTCTTTTTTTCCATATTTTGAAGACTACAACAATAAAGAATGATTTGAGAAATCAATTAACCATACTCTCTAATTGGAACGTATCAATTTAATTTAGTTAATGTCAACGTCAAACAAAAAAAAAATCGACAAAAATTTAAAACAAAAGGTATAAAATACATTAACTTCAGTGTTTTAATCATACCTATAGTTATGAGTCATGTCCATGAATTTCTTGTATTTAGGTTACCGCACTACCCAAATTTGGAGAGTCCCAATGCCCCCACTCAGTCTTTGATCAGACTATGTTGTCATAAACGGGTCTATACTGACTTCAAAGTTTGGCTTGAACATCCCCGGATAATCATATCATTGGCTGCCACTTGACGATGTTGGATTCGTTACGTAAATGGATTTTAACATATTTGTATATACAACTTTAACAAATAAATAACAGTATTTATTTACTTTTATACATATTCTCATATCTTTTTTTAAACGATCAACAATACATCAATTGTTCACAAAACCAAAAGAACATACCAAAGTTAGTTATATTCGTAAGAAATATATTATTTGAAGAAACACAGATCCACCCCTCAAGGTCTAACACGTTAGTCCGAGGAGTTAAGATAAGTATTTCCCACGATGGGTTATAAAACCTTCTTGGCGCAGATGAGTGTATCCTGCAAAACAGAACACCGTGAGCTTGTTACGAGGATTGTGGGTGGGGGATTCTCTCGTAACCACCCTCCGGCGTGAGAATCAGTATTTGATAGTATGGAATATATTTAGTCAATATGAGAGAGTGTATATCTTTTACCATTCGGAGACCAACTGGTATTTATAGTCGGTGTGATTGTAGAGGTTGGTGGAAGTTGGTGGGCATCATGGCCTTTTGACAAGGACGTTTCGTACTATTTTGTACCGTTATTCGTGTGTTGTCCGGTCCCCATTGGTTGGGTGTTTATTCCCATGTGGATTGTATATTTTTGTCCCATGCTTGTGAGACCTTTGCGGTACCATTCCCTAGGCGTCAGGGGATGTGTATTATTTTAAGAAACCACCTTAGCGCCATGTGTTATCTCTGGCGCGTGGCAGTTACTCTCGCCGTCTGTTCCGCCCAGCGCTCCGGTTGCGCTTGATTTGAGTATTATACTTGTCAAATGGTGGGTTTAATACCCTACCTCTACATTATTATATTTATGAGATTATTACTTTTATTGTTAAAGTTAAGCATTTTAAAAAAGAAATATAAAAACATTTGGAACCGTTGAATGGGTTTAATTGAGCAGGTCTAGAAAGTCAGAAATGGTCAAATAAGAAACCGGTTTTATTTCCCATCAGCCTTGTCGGTTTCTCCCTTTTCCAAACTGACTGGTCTGAAAGTTCGGCTTCAGTCTTCACTGCTTTTTTCCCTGTTCAAACTGAAAAAAGCAATAAATAAGAAAATATCGTAAAAATTGTCAAGTTCAACCAAGAAAATTACTAAAATGAATATTTATTAAACATAATTTTTATATAGAAATTGATTGTTTTAACATAAGTCTTTGGGTTTATTGGAAACTATGCGTGTCATATATTATATGGATGAATAAGAGAGTGTGACACACAACATGAACGAGTATAATTTCACAAGATGATGAGAGTGAAACTTAATACAATAAACTTTTACGCTGAAAGTATGACTTATGATATATCTGGGCTTGCTTTTTAATTTTCACAATAAGACCATGTGTAGTAGTAAAGCTTCACATCCAGGGGTTATGCGCCACGTGGAGCCCAGTCAGAGTTATGGTTTTGTACAAAAATAGGCTGTAGTCATAACTCTTCACATCCAGGGGTTATGCGCCACGTGGCGCCCAGTCATTATAATTTTATTTGCTTTTTTTAAATAATAATTCATTTAAATAAATTAACATAAAATTAAAAATTACATTAAACTTCCAAATAAAAATTACATTAAACTAAATTAAAAAAAAATACATCAAATTAAAATAAAAAAACATAAATAATACTAATAAAACTAAAACTCATTTATATTTTTCTAAAATTTTCGCTCGTCGAGTGGCTTTTAGAGATTGGACTATCGGGTCGTCTTCGGATAGCTCGTTTGATAAAATCTCGATGTCTTTATCCATCTCATTCCTTCGAAGTAGGTCGACGGCGTCCAAATTTACTTGAAGTCGTTGGGTTCCAAGTTAGTGTAAATCTTGGAGTCGAGAGTTCATTAATTGGAATTGGCTTTCCAATTCGGGATTCGAACCCGTTGCCGACGACGAACCGTCCCCTTTCCCCTTTCCTTTGCCTTTGGTTCTTCTACCCCCCGGCCGAGGCATGTCGGTAGTATTCACGGGGTCATTATCGCTTAAGTTGAAGTTTCGAGCGTCGGAACGGGCGTGTCTGGATCAACCGAAGATGATGTTTTAGACTTTTTTTTACGCGGACCGCCTTCGCCTTCGGCTTCGGCTTCGGCATCCAACACCAAGCCCCATTTTGGGTGAAACCTCAAGAGGTCTTTCCAAATGCCAAAGTAGTTGAAGGTCCCGCCGACCTTATGTTGAAACTCAACCAACGCGTTATCCATGACTTCCGCGTCCGAGACACCGCTACTCCTAGTTCGATTCATCCGAGAGAAAACCGTATGGAAAGCCATGCATTTGGTGTTTATGTCGCCCCATTTCGACAGTAACGAATCTTTTTCTCGACGCGAGTCCCCGCCAAGGTTGTGAAACCTCTCTATAATTTTGTGCCAAAATACCCCTGTTTTTTGATAGTTCGCTAAAAAAATAAAAACATTACAAGTTTAATGTTTGTTATAAGAAATTTAAAAAAAATATATATGCATTTTAAAAACCTACCGCATCTGGCATCTTCCGATATTTGGCACCAAGCACGAGCACATAGTACGCACTCGTCGATACTCCACGATATCACCGTCTTTTTAACCCGAGGTTCGCCGGCGGGCTTCTTTGCGTGTTTTTTCGAACGTCCGCGTTGGCTCCAACCGCCCTCGGGTTGTGTCTCCGGCACGAACTCGACCTCGGGTTGGGTCTCCGGGGCGGGTTGGGAACCCGAACCCGCAAAAATGTTTGTCAATGGGTTTTGGAAACCGGGCACCGCATTTGGCATAGAGTTTTGTAAAAGTGCAAAGTACGCGGCCATTTGCGGGTCATACATTTGGGGACGGGTACGGTTGGCGTCGGGGCGGTAGATTGGTTCGGTTGTGGATTTTGGTTGGCTTGACGGGCATATTGACCGAAACCGAGAATATTTTGGTTGTTGTTTGGAAACATGATGGTAGAAATATTAGTGTAAAAGATATAAATATTTGTGTAAATTGGTAGATTGGAAGGAATGTGTTAAAAAATATGAGTTTGGTTTGTTTATATAGTATAAATATAATTAATTTTTTTTTTAAATCCAACGGCTCCAACCAACGGTAACTTTTTTTGATTCGCGTGCCATTCTCGCGTTTTAGATACAACGCGCCCAAAAAAAACTTCAACATAACGCAGGGGGGCGGTGTACCCTCCGCGTTATAGCCCTTCACGCTACACATAACGCACCCATTACAGGTGGTCTAAATAAAAACCACATTGCAGTAAAATATGACACACCAGTCATGTGTTATAAATTTAAACATATTTATTTTATATGCATTAATATTTCCCTTAATATTTTATATTGTAAATTTATAATTTCATAGTATCAATATGCAAAAGAATAAAACAAAATAAAGTTTCAAGTTAAAATGATCTTGTCCATGATAACTATAAAAACTCTTTATCATGGTTGAGTGGTTAAGTTGAGATGTCTGATATAATATTCAGATTAGATCGTATTCAAGTTTGTATCAAGCTTTATGGTTTATATAATCTAACACCGCTACTAAGTTCAAACCTATATAGTGTGTTCGTTTGACAAACAAAACCTACTCTCTTTAATGGACCCCTTTGCTCCCGGCCTTCTTTGGCGTTTTTCACCACCTTTGCCTTTCTCCCACTTTAACAAATAAACACAAACACACGCAGTTATATATTAAATTTGAGGGAATAAATGACATACAAACCTTAATACAATAACATGTATCATGTTTATTTTGTTTTGGTGTAATAAAAGGTTATTTGCTTAGTAGTTAGTAGTTATATATTGCAAAAGAAACAAACAGAAGCAATTTCAATTTTCAAATACATTACTGGGTAAATCAAACATGTCCTAAACATGGTACAACTTTGGTTATTTATGTCTATGGTCTTAGGTTTTTTTATACCAATTTTGTTGTATACACATATTAATGAATAAAAGGTATAATTTACTTCTATGCTAACTTTGATTTTACATGAATTTTAATAAAACCAAACTTTAAAGTTCAAACTAGTATTGACTTGTAAATTAATCAAGCCAAAGTTCATGTTTATATTAACAAGAGTTACTGAATTTAACTAGTTTGAAATTTCACCATTTGTCCCCTAACATTCTCAGCTAAAGAAATGTTACCATTCTCAATTTTTATCTTATTTTTCTTCTACCACTCCGAAACTAATGAAACACTAACTTCGTTAGTTTATTGCTGACGTAATATTATTTTTAATAATAAAATAATTACAAAAACATTGGGCCCCACCACCACCACCTTCGCAACCATAATATTGTAGATTTTTATTACGGAATATACAGATATATAGATATAACCTCGTTTCTTCATTAACGAAAAAAGTAAAAGAAATAAGCTTGTTTAGAAAGAAAATGTAAAAGAGAGATTTTATATATTTACAGAGATATAAGTTGTTAATTTTATAAAAATAAAAAATAAATAAATAAAGAGGTGTTTGGGATTCTTTATTTTTTATAAAAAAACAAAATGGAAAACAACTTGAATCCAAAATAATGCATAATAAAAACATAAACTCTCACTGTAGAAACACAGTACAGTAGGAAACAAAGCAACTCATTAAAACCCCAACTCCCACTCACCATCTCCTTCACTTTCACTTTCACTTTCACTTTCACTTTCTCATTAACTTCTTCTTCACTCCATTAATGGAAGAACATCAATCCAACAATTTCCTCCTCGATTGGTCCTATTTCTGCCGCCAAAAGGTCAGATAATAATAATAATAACATTCCATCAATTTTATTATTATTATTATTATTATTCCAATTTCACTTAATAATTTTGGTCTAATTTTGAATATTTGATTTCAAATTGAAACAGAGTACAGAGGAGTTAACAGAGTCTCTGTTATTAACCACAATGGAGCTTGAATCCGCACGGTTCAAAGCAGAACAAGAACTCAAACAAAAAGACCAAGAGTTAAACCATCTCAAACACCTTCTAAACACCGCCATTATCCAAAAAAACCAAGCTCAAAACCAATACCAAACACTATTAATCCAGTTCCACCGTAACACCACCGCACCGCCGCCGCACTCCGTCGCATCAAGCGTCGAAGACGACCACGTCACCACCGCCGGATTCTCCTCCTCAGACTGTGACGAAAGCATCGTCTCATCACCACAACCACAACCACAACCACCGCCGCCGGAGGATGAAATTAGGGTTCCGGTGAAGGCATTGCCGGAAAAGGGGAAGCTTCTAGAAGCAATGGTGAAAGCTGGGCCGTTGTTGCAGAACCTGCTTTTGGCGGGACCGTTGCCGCATTGGCGCCATCCGCCGCCGCCCGTGGTGGTGCCTCCGGCGGTGAACCGGTTGGTGTGGAAGGTTAATAATAATAATAATAATAATAATAATAATAAGTTTCCCGAAGTGTCTGATTCTTCTACGGAGACTAAATATCAAAGATTAAACAGTGATTGTTAATTACAGTAACTTTTAATTGTAAGTTAATTTAGTTATTAAATGATTATTATTATACTAATTACTAGTTAGGTTATTGGGTATTATGAGGTGGAAGGATGATCTCTACCCATTTTGTATAGCAAATATTTTCCCTTCCCAATCAGTTTTTAATCATCTATCTTACTTGTATTCTTCTTTAATAGCGTTTGGAAGTATCGTTAATACTATTTTGCAAAGTCCGTGTAGGGTTTAAAATTTGCATATTCTTCAATTCTTGTTTTATACGCTCGGGTTCTTTTGTGTAAACCGTAAACCAAACCGTTCGCTATGGTTTGAAATATTTTAAACCAACCAACCGACTGAAAATTAAAGAGAAAACTTAACCACGAAACCAAACCGATGATTAGCTTGTACGGTTTTATGGTTTGAAACTGAATTGTGAACATCTTTACTTCGATGTCAACCTCTCTATATCGTATTAAATAACCTATACAAATAAAGATATATTCAACTACAAACCAAATTATTAAAGCATATATTATTTATACAATTATACGTATGACCCACCATTACGAATATAAAAGTACATATAGTTTTATAATACATAGTTTCAATTCGTTTATTTGAAAATTGGAGGATTTAAGCCATATTCTATACATGCGTTATGTATTAGATCCAAAAATAGGCAAGTTTTTTTTGACTTCTTAATCATGCTTTGGATGCTAACGAGGAATGGACAAGCATTATGGGCCAACCACCGAATGTTGGACCCACGAATCAGAATCAAGATCTAACAAAGTCATTACACGAAGAAAAACCAATCGAAATATCAAAACAGAGACAACAAATAAAAATATTAAAAAAATATAAAAAAATTGTTTATGGTTTTAGACATATTTGCAGATTTTTATTTTATTCTCATGATTTTCAATAATAATATATGATACGTGCCTAACCACAACCCACGTAGCCCAATTTATGTCTTTTCATTTGTTTTTAATTAACTATTTACTAAATCCTAAATTAGTGGTTAGTGGTATAGTATGTGCATGTGTTTGATAACTTCTTGTTGGTTATTTTACCTTTGGATGTAAGCCTATAAAAGGCATGGCAAGTTTAGAATTATACAAAGAAGAAAAGTTATGAAGTAAGATGTCTCGTTCTCTCTATTATTTCTTTGGAGTCTAACCCGCTCAAAGGGTCACTATCTTGGGAGATTAGCCATCTCGAATCGGCCTCTATCAATATATCTAACCCACATTTTTTTTTTCCAAATAGAAAAATTATTGACATGTTGATGAATGGCCCACGCTTACGCTATGACCAATGATAATTCTAATTCACTTTTTTTCTAAAATCAATACTGATAGTATCATTATCATAGATTTGTGCTTGATTTCTCACAACAATAATTGTAAACGGCATGGAGAAACGTGCTAGTAAAGTTGAGTACAAATCAAACGTAAAATGAGTGTAAAATCTATGATTATTATGCTATTGAAAACACCAACAAAAATGAAAGTTAAAATTATTAGTGGTTATAATGTAAATATTGATTACTAATGATCAATGATCAATAGGTCTTAGTTTAAATTATTAGTTTGAATTATTAAAATCTAGTTCCATAAAGTGTAGAGATATTAGTAATTTTCACAAAATAAAAATGGGATCAAGTAATAAGGGACAATGGAGAGTGATGGTAGTTTTCTTTAGGTCTAATCAAGTAATGGTGGTAAGCACCTACCTACCTACCAAAAGCTGTTTGCCATATTTCAAACTAGTTGTTATGTTCCCTTTTTAGGGATAATAAAATCTATAACTTGATTTGCTTTATTAACATCCAACTTAAAACAACCATTTTAGCGACGATTAACTAAAAAATTTATGCAAATAGTACACACAAATGCAAGTTACATAACCTTATGTTTCTTTCCAAGATGATATCTCGAAAGGAAACGGTTAACAGTCACCTGGAACCCGAATCAGAAACCATGGATTCCATGATGAATACAGAATCACATATCTTGCTTGCATGTATTCTCAATCATCTTCGTCATCTTGATTGTTACTTTGGGTATGCTTTTGGGCATTATACATGTCAGCAACCTGAATTTAATAAATAAAAGGCAAAAAGTATAACTTTCAAAAGTTGGAATATATTTTTTCAACGAACGAGTAAAAAAAAATAATATTCTCACCATTTCTGAAGATGAAGCATCCTCGGGACCTTTGTCTTCTCGAACGCGAAGTAAACGTGGGAATCGTAGTGAAATTCCCTTTTTTATATAAAAGAAACAAGTATTGAACTCAGTAAACGAATTCATTAAAAATATCTTGAAGTATATTAAATATAATTTAAAAGTAAACCTTATTGGGATCAACCGCTCCAATTGCAGCACAATAAACCGGGCTAATTGTCAAGTCAGCAGCTTTAACCTCCCAAACCTGAAATGTTAAGTGTTAACACATAAATATTTGTGTAGCATATTCAATATATGAAAAACTAATTATGAAGTACCTCAGAGGCCTCAAACCACACATCAGGATTTATGGAATCTGCGTATCGGTAGTATGACTGCCAATATTTAAAACCAAAATTAACATACATAAAATAGTTTAAACGATGACAAAATATTCAAAATCAAAAGGTTGCTACAAAACCTTTGGCTTTGGGATCACTTTAGACCGAAGACTTGTTGACCGCTCTTCAAGCATTGCTTCTGAAAATCCAGTACCTATAAAAGACATAAAAATTTGCAAAACTGAGAATTAATTTTGAATGATCAACTTTTAGATAAAAAAAATGTCACTTACCAATCTTGCAAATGGTTTGATATTCATCCTTACTGTTATCATAACATGCAAGAAGAAAGGCGCCATATACACCTACACGTTTTCCTCGGCCATGAAAGGCGGCAATGGGTACTAAATCTAACGAGTCACCGATACTTCACACAACATGAACCAAAATTGAAAACTAAACTAGACATAAAATATTAATAATTATAATAATAACAATAATAATAAATGACCACCTGTCCATATAGTCTTTCTTCAACTTGAGCCAGTTATTTGATCGTTTTGCAGGCTCATATGTAGCATCTCGAGTTAATGTTTTAATAATCAATCCCTCACAACTGATAAAGTAATAAACTGAGTCAGATAAAAATATATTATTATTACAACTTCAAACACCAAAAGCATAACTAAAACAGAGACTTATTACTTGGCATTAACAGCAGTATCCAAGAATGTTTGTATTTCTTCCAAATCATTTGATGTTATGGCGGTTGCAAGCTGGAAATATCCCGGTTCTTCTGTAAAGGATTCATACAGACGCTGAAAAGGGTCACAATGCAACATGTGAATTCAATACTTTCACTAGTAACCATAATAATGAAATATATTCCTTTTTCTCACCTCTCTACGAGTAATAAGTTGTTCTTGTAAAAGCTGTTGTCCATTCAGATACAATAAATCAAATGCATATATGCATACTTCAACCTTGATTTCACTCATGACAACGTTTTTGCGAGCACGTGTGCTTAAAATCTGCAAAAATAGCACACACAAGATTACAGATGAAAAAAATTAGCAACTGGAAGGCCTGCAAACAAACCGAACAAACACGAAAGAAGCATGTCTTAGTTCTTTAATTAATTTTACCGAGCAAATGATAGAACATGAACAAAACTAACGGGGTTTTCTTGTGTGTGTGTTCTTTTGTTAAGAGTATGCACATGTTAGTGTTCGTCTATGTTTGTTCGTTAACAATATAAATGAACGTTTCATAGAAGTATACGGAATAACATAAATGAGCATAGCATGACATAATACAGCTACAATCATTTAAAGTACATGTGAAGAACAATGTGTTGGGCCTAAAATGTTGATTAAACAAGACTAAAGTGTAATGGGCATAAAAATTTAAACAAATATATTATTAACGAAGAAACTTAAATGAGAGTAAACGAATTTAAATGAACAAAAAAGAACGAACGTAACGTGTTCAAGTTCATTCGTTTAACTAAAAGAACCAAAAAAGTTGTTCACGTTAGTTCTTTATAAAAAAACAAGCATAAGCAAACTTTCAGCCAAACGGTTCACTAAGCATTCGGTTCGTTTGCAAGTGTCTGAAAAGGTTTGAGTGCATTGATGACATGAAAGCATATAATATGCTAGATTAAAAAATAAAAAATAAATAAAAGAGTAAAATTGGAAACTTTGTAAAAAACGAAAAACAGTTAACCTGAAATGGAAGAATTTTCTGCTTCTTGCGGTCATATGCAACCAGTTCACAGTCCATAACAAATGATGTTACATTCGGTTTTTTAATCCTACAAAACAATTGCAATCGTTAGAAATAGATTCACTGGTTCAATCACATAGTTTATAAGCCAAAATCAGTTTCTATCCATTTACTTATAAATGGGTTAATTTGGGTTGAGATTTATCTCAAAATGGATCAAATAAATAACTTAACTATAAAAAAAAAGAACAGGTTAATCTAGTCAGAAGCCGTCCCATCCTACTGATAACGCATACAACTTTCTAATGAGTAATATCAAAGGTTTTAGTCACTATTTTAACAATGCTATTTTTGTAATCATCAATTTTTTAATTAACAGACTCATTACAAAAAAGGTACCTAGAAGCAGCAGCAACAACATCAGGGAATTTTTCCGTGTTTCTTTCAGCATTTCTGCTATATATCTGAACCGTACCATCCTCCAGATAATGTATCTATATAAAGTAAAAATTATTATCCATTCATAAAAATGTTTTACTTTTTCACAACTTCACTAACTTAACAACGTTTTACCTGAGCCCGTTCCCCGTCATACTTGTATTCACATGTGAACTCCATGTTTTGAAATTTATCCAAAATTTCAGATACCCCTTTAGTCGGTTTAGCAAGCATAGGTCCCACTGGAACACCAGGTGAAAAACAACACGTTTTGGGTAGGTCCCACACACCACCAGAAAGTAAAGCAGGAACAATTTTATCATATACAGGAATTACCGAATACACTTGTTTAACAATTTTAGCAGCCTGAACAACAAAAAATAAGTTGGCAATAAAAAAAAGTTAGAAAAGGAGAGAGTTACATATAATCATATATCCTTGAAAACTTGTAACATATCATCTATACCCAATCCAAACTTAAAATAACATGTGTCCTTTAAAGCTAGCTAAAATATCAAAATCAATCATTTCATTAAAACAATTCAAGAAATGGCCATTTATTACTTTTCTTAAACTCTTAAACTTTAAGATTTCAAATTTACCCACCTTTTAACCTTAAAACTTTATATTTATCCATTAACAATATTTTTTTTATCAAAATATGAAATTTATCCTTTCCGAATCACATCATACATATCAATTATTATGTGAATCTTACGGATTAACGATTGCAGGCT
This sequence comes from Bidens hawaiensis, assembly GCF_021521415.1. Lineage (NCBI taxonomy): Eukaryota > Viridiplantae > Streptophyta > Magnoliopsida > Asterales > Asteraceae > Bidens > Bidens hawaiensis. The sequence goes on from NW_027498121.1 coordinate 33,607, forward strand.
AAATGCAAATTATATTGTTGAGAAAGACGTTAAAAATAATGTGGTTTTTGTATCAAGAAACTATTATTATGTTTACAAAGAATAATGAGAAGGTTAAAAAAGGCTTCTTTATGAAATGGATAGATCGCATATTCTAATAAAAACAAATTACTGATGAATAATTTAAAGTTAAAATGGGTAGACTTTATTGTTTAAAACTTATAAGGGTACAATGGTCGTTTCTTAAAATGTTTTAATGAAATGCGAATATTTGATATTTTAACTAATTTTAAAGGCATATATGATATTGTAACTTTGTGATGAGTATATGTGATATTTCATAAGTTTGTAGAGGTATATATAAAATTCCCTCTTTTTTTAAAAACAAAAAAGCATTTTATAGTATATATGCCAACTCACCTCTTCTAGAGGTGAATCCGTGTGCGTTGATGCATGTTTTTCAGTATAGACTATTGCATGCCCGAGTGCAGTCAAAAGAGTTTGCTCTGCTAAACCGATTCGCAACTTTGTCTGCAAAATATATATTTTTTAAATTAAAGAATATAACATGAAAAATTGACAAAACAAAGAATATAATTCACGTGTTAACCTGAAGTAAACGAATCAAATATTGAGGTTCACAATCAGTAGCTGCAACAAGAAGTCCTTTAATGTGATTCTTCTTCTTATCCTGACTGTCTTTCCCAGATTCCTATCAAATATTAACCAAACAACAAAACAATAAACAATACTGTTTAAGACCAAGTTCATACATCAATAAGTCAATTAAGCATTACCTTGGCAATAACCTTAAATGTATCAAAAACTTTAGCCACTGTCAATGGCTGTGGTTTTCGCATCAGAGGTTGTGATGAACGGCTCGCTTTAGCAACAAGACCCAAATCTCCAAGCTCCTACAATCAAATTACAACAAATTAAAACAAACAACTTGAGTCTGACCCGTGTCACTTTTGCCTACACAAGGCAACCAAAGTACAAAAAGCTCATGCGAGGCGCGATTTTTAGGCAAAAAAGTGAGCGCTTTTTGTACATTGGTCATTTTATGCTTCAGAATGTTGTAATACGTGCCATTTCGGTTGTACATGTAGGTAATTTATATACTAAATAGTAAATCCTATATAAAGTTAATTTGTAGCTAAATATTGGGTAGGGGATGCTAAAAAACAAACGCCTCGTCTACGAAAATCGATGCCCTTTTGCGCTTCGCGCTTGAGTTTTAGGGGATGTTTGGGATTCCTTATTTTACCTCCTTATAATTTTTCATTAAGTTAATAAGTTACAACATTGTAACTTGTAACTTATGAAACTTCTCCTCCAACAATATAAGCAAATCCCAAACACCTTATTACTTTTCAAAAAGTTAAGTTATAAGTTGGTGAAAATAAGCAATCCCAAACACCCCCTTAGACCCTGTTGCGTTTGTGCGGTTCTCGCTTTTTAAAACCAATGTTTACCTTATATTGTTTCTTAATATGTGTTTCCTTTGCACCGCAAGCTTCCGCAAGCGCCTTAATAATCGAAGCATCCCCAAGTCCAAGCTCGAGCCCCTCGTGAGCTGGCGCAATCCTATTCGCCAAAAGATACACAACAGCCACCAAATCATCAAGTGTTGTCTCAATCACAGTCCTCAGCATGTTACAGACAATTTCAGTAATCACAATCCGACCCGACTCTCTCGAAATCTCATCGAAAACCCGAACCAAAAACAAAAACGGCACCCTTTCTCCTTCAGCCCAGTAAGCAGCCTTCTTAGGGTTAAATTTAACTGGCTTAATCTTCAATTGAGCAATACACTCGTCAATATCAATCACCCGTTGCTTCTTCAACGCCTTCTGTTCATCTTCAGAAACCAAATTAGGGTTTTGATTAGTTTTAGGGTTTGGCTTGTCTTGCTTCAATTGAACAGTACTTTCATTCGATTCGGGTAATTCGGGTTTGATTTGGGTCGACGGGTCGGGTTTGGATTCGGTAATTGTGGGTTTTGAATTGGGTTTTGATTTAGAATCTAGGGTTTTGCGTTTTTTGGGTGAAGAAGCAGATGCAGACGACGGCGTTTTGTTCTTGTTGGCGGCGGCGCGTGCGTTGGACATGAGTGCATCGAAGGCGGACGGACGAGATGAAGACGAAGACATGTTATTGGAGTGTGAGATTGATAATAATTTGAGAAATGGTTTAGAAATTGGTACAATCGGTGAGTGTGGGGGTGGTTTAATAATAAGAGAGTGTGTGATGTGTTGACTGGAGTATAGAGTGTAACAGCATGACCGGAGAGATAACATTAACCGGCTGCTCCTCGTGGTTGCGGCGGCGGCGGTGGTGGTGGTTTTCGGTGGGTTTTGATGTAAATAAAAGAGTTGGCGGGAAAAAAGATGTTGTCTACCTAGTTAACTAGTTATATATGCGCCAATTTTGTGATGTAAACGTGTTCCGGGTGGGTGAGTCGGATGAGCTCGGGATGGTACCCATATTGACTTGACTGAAAATTCTGATTTAGAAAATTTAACTTATGTGGTACCGAACTGGTACCGAAATGTTCGGTTTTGGTATCGTACCCGTGCTGAAAACTAAAAACATGGTACCAATTTGGTACCGACATTACCAAATTGGTACCGAAATATTCATCCCTAGGGTGGAGTTCGGCTTCACTTTGGGTAGGGTGGCTAGATAAGATACCATAAATCGGGTAATGGTTTAGTTGGGTATGTGAATATGATGATGGAAACTGAAGAAAATAAGGCGCGTAGATGAGCGGGTACTTGTGTATGTATTTGGGTACTTTGTTGCACCGACGTCAATGAATTAGGTTCAATTGGGTACCTATGAAGTGGGTAGTCTTGATTGGTTGTTCATTGTTGTGAAATCAGGAGACTTTAGTTACACAAAGATTACGCTGTATATAGATATTAGAATGGTAAGAAATGTATAAGGAAATTTTAATGGCTAATTTTAATAAAATAAACGGTATTCCGATGCCAACAACGTAATTATCTAGCACATAATTGATAGGTATGAAATAATATTTTACAATCCAGGTATGAGATATAAATTACTAATGCATGTCACATTATCATCCTTATTCTTAACAAAAAATGTTGGATAATCGGTATTTGTTATGTTTTAACAAAATAATTACAACATCGGTAATTCAAACTGAAGGTGTGTATTTGGCTGGATCAGTTTAAACGAAGGACATAAACTTGTATGAATTTTAATATGAAATGAAATCATATTATGCATATCATATACACTTGAATCTAAATGTTACTCCCTCCGTCCCATTATAAGTGTCATAGTTTGACTTTTCAAGTCTTTCTTTTGCAACCTTGACCGTAAATATTTTTTTTCGTGTCATATAATACTTGATGAAAGTTATATCAATGTAAAATACATTTAAAACCCAATCCATTCATATATTTTACATCAAGTATTATATAACACAAACAAAAATATTGTCGGTCAAAGTTAAACAAGAAATACTTGAAAAGTCAAATTATGACACTTATAATGGGACGGATGGAGTATTTATATCTATATCATACACACTTGAATCATGTCAAGTCTACAACACTCTTTACTTGTTTTTTCGGACACACGAAAAAAAGTATAAATTGATAAACAAGTTGAACCTCATTGTTTTCTTGATGGTTTGACTGGTTAGATTGACCAAAGTGCTTAGATCGATTTCGTTTGGCATTATCCAAAAATGTCATTAGATGTCCAACGAAATTGGTTTAAGAAGTGTAGCAAAGTAGACATGGGAGGAAGTGAGGTGGGAAGTACGAGGAAGTGATGTTGGCAAGAACATCGTCGCAACAGGCGCTCAATATCGTCAAGAACACCATTGTTGAAGTAGTTCTCACTTGAACCCCGTCTCTCTTTGTGACCGTTCAACATGTATGTTTTTTAATTAATAAAAAACATCAAATGGTTTATAGTTTAGTGGTTGTTGAATGTTAAGCTAGTCATTCTAGAAAAAAGTATATACCCATAACAACCTTTGATTGATCTTGTGAAACATATTGTGAACACCTAAACAACTCCTCGTATTTTTTATAATTTATTAATTTAGTATTTATTTAGTTAATGAAATGTTACTTTATATACAAATTAGTATATATCTCCCGGGGCTGTTTTACATTTATTCGTTTTTAATATTTATATATTTTTTTGAAATTTAATTTTATTTATTGTAAGAAAATTAATAATATACTTAGAGTTTGTTGATAAAAGGGTGTCACAAAATTTAATTTTATTTATTGTAAGAAAATTAATAATATACTTAGAGTTTGTTGATAAAAGGGTGTCACAAATAACTAAAATGTTATAACCCGGTTTAAAAGTTATATGAGTTTGGTGAGTCCCAAAACCCGCTTATTTTTTTTACTATAAAATTGTTTATTAATTATAAATGATATCTTTTTTTAAAAAAAATATCATATAATAAATGTTATTATATTCCTATTTTATATGATTTTCACATCAATAATTTGGTGAGATTATTTTTTTATTTAAGAGATGTTATAAGTCATTTAAGGAATATCTGGGTTTGATAAGACCCATACCCGTGAATTCGGGTCAAATACATTAAAAGTCTCCATTTACAAATAATGCAACATGATGACCTGAGAGAATGTATGTAGGGAATAACCAGAGAGCTTTTAAAGGTTTCGTTTATATATATTATAGATATAGATAGATTTTATAATTTCAGAGTTAAATTTATATTTGTAGTAGTTTTAAATTTTTATCTATTTTAGTTGCTTTCAATAAAAAAAATGTCTGTTTTTTGGCTTCAAGAATATAATTGGGCTAGTCTATCAAATAGTTCGGTGGGCTTTAGTTTGGACTGCAGCAACACAAAACGTAGCAACCAATTGTTTAACGAAATTAAGTCATTGACGATTGGAAGTTTGGAACTTGGAAGGGGACTTCGACAAAGATCTACTAAAGCAACAATTTGGATTTGGAGTTTTTAATTTTAGTGACAATTAGTTTTGGTTTAGTAGTTTTATTATTTTCGTTTTTGTTTTGTATCGGTTTTGATTGATTTAGCCATATTGTCAGGCTTGATCAATAAAATTTCAAAACTAGGGTTTATGTTTTTGATTTTTATTCGACATTTATATGAGATGATTATGTGATCCTTGATCATAATTTTTTTAATAAAGTTGTTCACTTTTTAAAACCCAACTAAATTTTAATGTTTGCTACAATAAACAAAATAATTTTTAGTGTTTGTTTAAGAACCAAAAGTTATTATAGAATCATTCAATCTAATTGAATATTCCGAATAACATGTGTGTTTAATTATAATCTAGATACTTAGTTCGTTGCAATCCGCATGCTAAGATTTGAATGGCGTGACCTTAAAATAGCGGGTTGGCTCTAATCAACAAGTTGTGCTTGGTTAGACATTACTACATTAGGTGGAGTGGATGTTCAAACGACGTGACGTCTAATATTGATACAAACCTTTTAAATAAACTATCATTTCACCATAATTGTTAATGATCGGAAACCGAATCATGGCTGTGTTTATTGTCATTTTTATGAAAACAACTGAATTGATGGGGGATGAAAAGAGAGGGGATTTTGAGATTACATGCAAAAGATTTAATGGTTGTATGCATGCACGTTGATGAAGTTTTAGTTTATGCTTTTAATTAATGTGCAAATATCTGAATCTCGTTATTGACATGCATCGTTTGTCTTTCGTGCATCCGACATGTCTATGTAACATTCCGATATGATAATCCACTTCACATTTTATTAATATAATGATAATGAATAAGATATTTAATTTATGTTTTTTCTTTATAATGCTGTGTATTTAGACATTATTTTGTTTTTATTTTAAGATAACATGTTCCCCTTTATGAGTGTTATACGTTGACCACAGATTCATCAACATGCATGTTTCCCAAATGATCTATCCTAAATCGATCTGTGAGTTGTGAACAATGAAGAGAATCTTATTTTTCAATTTGCAAAATTGTGTCGGAACATAAGAGGTATGAGGAGACAAGAATCTGAAATGAATCGTAGATTCATTGTTTGTAGCAACAAATGCGATGGAGGGAGAGAAGTAAAACCTTTTGATTTTGTCGTGGGCGAACGGTTTTATAAAACCCGCCCGTTTACTAACGTTTTCATAAACCCGTATTTTATGTATGTACAAAACTTGTAACCCCTTAATTAGGCCATGAGGTATACCCCCGTGATTCTTGAGCATCATCCGACGTAGCTGCGGCAAGCATAGCGCCCCCACTGATGATAGTATCGTACCGATTATGCAAAAACCTAATTTTACCTATAGACAGGGTAAGTCATGTATCGAATCTAGAGGAGCATGTGATCAATGTTATATGTTTGTTCGTTATATTTAATTAGATTTACAAAACAATTATAAAGAAACAATTTGGATTCCTCTCATAGAGAAACCAAAATTCACATATTATGAGCCCCATAACTCATTTTTCAAGCCTTGTATATGTTCATTTTAATTCTTGGACGTTTTTTTATTAACCCATCTTGTTCAGTTAATTGCCGGCATTGAGTTTCTCATCCAAAATCTTCCCAAATCATTATATAACATCCATCTTCACTTTCTTATGCTTCCTACATCTCGAGGCTTGTTTAATCATCGTCTTAATGGCTCATGATTAGCTCGTTTAAGCATCAAACACCTGCAATCATAAAAAAACCTCTAGATAGTTGTATTCAATATATATAAACAACTAAAATACATGAAATTGTGTGTATATATATATATACACATGATTTATACCTGATCATCACCCACCATCATGTCATAGCTCGAGCGTGACCTACGACATTTATTCCAAGCGTATAATTCTTCAATATATTTTAATGTTACATTGTTAGTCTTTCAACGACTATTTTTTCTAAAAAAAAGAAATTAAATACATCTAAACATATAGATATACAACCAATTCTAACAATATTTCTACACAACCAGACCAATCCATAAACACTCTCCATAACCATAATTCAAAGATGTTAGCTGAGTGAGCTCGCAACAGGATATGCGAACCGTGGATGACCGATGAGGAAGTAGCGTTGTCTATTGTGTGGGTCAATACTATCAGTGATCCCATAACTGGTTATAATCTTTAGTTTTGGTTAAACGTTCGTGACAATTGTCACACTCGTATGAGTCGGTAAAGGTACTGCTCCATGGACCGGTTGATAGCGAAATTGAGGCTGATCCGCCACAATGTTAGAAATTTAAAATGATCTACTGACGCACCATAATGAACTGACCTATTGACTGAACCGAAAAACGCCGATTATCAATTGCAATACAGTACACGGTTCACAATTGTTAAATGCTGGAATTTTTTAAGACAATATGTTTAGTCCTCTTGTAATTTAATGGTCATGTTTTTAATTATTTGAGATTACTAAAACATAATTAATTAAACAAGCAGTCTGAATCATTACTGAGCCCGCCTTTATATGGGTCTCGATTCTACCAATGATTCGGTTTATCTTTATCGACATCATCGTCATAGACTACCCATGATCATCTGGCAGATACTCTTCTTTGGGTTGAACCTCGTCGCATGAGGCAAACTCCTCTTTTGGTGGAGGGATTGGATCATTAATATGTGAATAGAATTGACTTTCAACAGGCGGAAGGATTGGGTTTAGAACACGGGAGGAATTGGATCTTCAATAACCGGTGGACTTGGGTTTTTCAACACATCTTCTAGTGAGGTTTGGGCATGGCCGTCTCGTGGGTAAGCTAAATGAGGCCATGGCTTTAGGCCTCCACTTTTAGAGGGCCTCCATTTTAAATTAGGGTTATATATTATGAGATTTTGAAATTAGTGTTCTTCTAGAATTAGTAACTCATTAGGCCACAAGCTAATGACGATTGCTTCATATTCATTAGGCCACAAGCTAATGACGATTGCTTCATATTCATTGTCAGTGCATATCATCCATATTCTGTAGTTCTTGTATACTCTATAGCGCTATACGCATAAAGAAAAGAAAAGAAAAAGGCCTCAACATTTTAGTTAGTTTTAGGCCTCCGAGAACGTTGAGCCGACCCTGGGTTTGGGGAAATAGAAACCGCCGTTTTGTCTATTTGTCATGAGCACAAAGCGAAAACGAAAGTTGAGAATTAAAGATACAAGCTAAAACGTGCAGTTTTATAGTCGTTTATAAAACAGGATGTGTTATTCATACACCCTTTATAGGGTGTGTATAAAGATAATATGTGTGTTAAGAGGGTGCGTGAATAACCAAAAAAAATGTGTGAATAACTATTTCCTACTCCGTATAAAACTAGTCTGTCATAGAACCTAGCCATTAACACTTGGTGTCAGGAATATTTTTTTTTTAAAAGGTATATAAATAAAAAAAAATAAAAAGAATGGAGTCATAAGTGCAACGGAGAATCGTGATATAGACAATTTATATACTCCAAAACCCTAATACCCAAAACCGTTGCCTGCTAAGTGCTAATCACAAGTGTATGATTCACGCCCTTTTCATACTTAATTATGGAATTAAATATTAGAAATATTCTCAATGATAATATGTTATTGACTTTCTATAAGGCTGAGGGGTGTGGGGCGCTAACCTGGGCGCGTGAGCCCCTCCGCTCGCGCCCCCAGGCGCTAACCGCACACCACCGGGGCGCGAACCTGGGCGCGAACGGGGCGCGAGCGCGAGCCCCCAGGCAGGCGTGAGTGTGGTCGCGGGAGAAGAGAGAGGAAAAGCTGGTGGGCCCGCCCAAAAGAGCCGTTGAGCTCCGATTTTTTTTAAAAAAAACATTAAAAACTCCTATATAATACCCCAAAATCAACCCATTTCAACCATATCAAAACACAACTTCAATCTCCAAACTCATATATAATACCCCAAACTCCTATATAATACCCAAAAATGTCTGGAAATTGGTACCCAAACCTAGATTCAGATTATATTGACGACGATTTATGGTCGTCACCAGACCAACCGATGTTTTATTCGGGGCCGCAAGAAACATCCGGCTTTCAACCATCCAACATACAACCGTCTCCTAACTTTGTTGTTCCAGAGACACAAGAATCACACGGTGATGCTACCGGAGCAAGAAGACGCGTCCACCGGAAAAAACAACCTGCAACGGACGGGCCGGGACCGGCTTCGACTCCGAGGACGAAACGGAAAACCACTCCGTGGTCATCGGATGAGAAGGAAGCCTTGTGTCGGGCTTGGATAGTCATTTCTGAGGATCGGCGTTGCGGTAATTGTTTTAACGTTTTTAAAAATGATTTTTAATAAAAAAGTTAAATAAAAAAGTTAACTGGAAATCTAATTTAATTACTCATTTTGCAGCCGACTACCAAAAAAGCAAGGTTCTTTGGACAAAGGTTAGGGAGACGTTCTATACGCTCGTTGGGAGTACAGAGCGAAACGCCGATATGATTTCGGGTCGGTGGTCCGAAATCAGAAAATTTGTCGGCTTGTTTACTAATCTTTTCAACAGGAACGCCGGTCGTATGAGACCAAGTGGCAGTGATGATTTGGCGGTTTACAGTTTCACTGTCGAAGAGTGGAGGCAGGAGTGTTTGCGGAGGTATGGGACGGTGAAGACGTGGGATGATTTAAAGTTGTGGGAGAGGTTGAAAAGGTGTTCCAAGTGGGTTGAGCTTGTGGCGCCGGACCATGATGCAGAAGTAGGGCCGAAACGGACTAAAACTAGTTCGTCTGGAGCGTATAGCACTTTCGCCGGGTCGGATTGCCGCGTTGGATTCGACCTAAACATTGCGGGGGAGGAAACGTCTTCACCGCCGAGGAGGCGGCCATTGGGACGGGACGCCAAGGGGAAAAAACCGGCTGAGGGGGGAGCCGTAAACATCGTCGATCTTGTTGAATCCCTCAATAAATTCAACAAAACCATGGAGGTGGTCTCTAATGACAAAAAAGAAAAAAGTCGAATGAGAGATTTGGACTTCCTTACAAGAGACTTCAGTAACCTAAATCCGGTCGATCAAATGCTGATGGAAAAGCAAAAGGAACGTATCCGAAAGAGGTTGATCGAAGAAGACCAAGCCGAAGAATAAGAATAATGTTTTTTTAGTACTTTAATTTTTATTTTATTTTTAGATATTAATGTGTTTTTTTAATGTGTGTTTTTTTTAATAATTTATGAGTTTTTTTAATAATACGTTTTTTGAATATATTTATAAAAAAATATAAAAAAAATCCGCTGGAGCCCCTGCTGGAGCCCCTCCACACCAGGGCCAGGGGCTCCAGCGGGGGCTCCAACACCCACCTTATCCAGTTTCTCTCTCTGCCACACGTCACAATATTATTGGCTGGAGCCCCCACTCGCGCCCCCGTTAGAGCCCCCCACACCCCTCAGCCTAACTGGCAAGTAAACAGTTCCTCTTTTTTAAATTATCCTTACATAAATATAGCATGTTACCTAAAATAAACCATGGGATAGAATTTCTACTAAACATTAAAGTTAAGGTTTTCTTGATGGACTAATTGTCCGAATGTATGTGATGAATTAAGTGTTATACAAATATTACATGTAAAAACTAAAAAAATATATACCAGATAACACTATGAAAACTTTTCCGAATCACATGATTCCGTTACACAAAGCATTAAGCCGACCTGAACTTTTTTTTTGCTAATAACTAACTAGGGTTGTCGAGCTCAAGCCAGGATAAGCTTGCTCGCTTGTTTAAATTAAACCTAGATTTTAATGTTTATTCGTTATAACTCAAATAGCGGTTCACTCTTAATTTTTCTAAGCTCAAGTTTAAACATCAGACTAAGCTCACTGGCTCGCTGGTTTGGATCTTGTTGAACACTTGAACCTACTTGCAAATTTTGCATTTATGTAGTAAAAAATAATATCATATTTATATTTAAAAACATATTAAAGCAAAATTTAGAACTAAATAAGTTGGCCCGAGCTTTTTACAAGCTGGCTTGTTTAACTTTGAATTTGAGCTTAAGCTAAAGTTGGCTCGGTTTGACTCGCTTGCAAAGGTAGCTAATTATTATAAAAGCTTATATCATTATACAAGTTTATTATATTTGTCGTAGTTAGAATATGTAAATAAGTATGTAAATTAATCAAGCAATGTACTTTTATAATTTAAGTGAAACGTGTGGTTTTAATTGTTTATGGAAAGAAGCGCATAGAAGAAACCGTGTATATTAATTATATAATCCTGCGGAACTTAATTGTTTTGTTTTCTTTAATCCATTGACTAGATCTTACAGTGGAGTTAATGGAAGTCCTTTAAAAGTTAGTAAAAGTTATGAAGCAAATGATCATTCTTTAAGCGATATTACCAGTCGAGCTTGTGTTAAAAAGGATATTGGTGTATTTGGACGAGAGAAACGGGACTATATTTGAAGACAAAATCATGATGGAATTTAAAGTTTTGGGATATATCGGGTCTTTGGGTTTTCTTTAGGTTAGAAATAGATTATCGTTTAAATTCTTATGTTGTAAACATTGGTGTAATTTCTCATTATAGTCGGTTGTTTTTTTTAGTCTCTAGTGTCTTGCTAGTAGGTTAGATTTAATGAAAATTATTGTTAAAATATATATATAAAAAAGTAAGAAAAGTATATTATTTATTCAAACAAACAAAAATAAACAAATTAAATAACAAAGTATAAAAAAATTATACATTTTTATAATAATTTGGTTAATTAATTAATACTTTTTCTTGTCAAACCTACAAAATAAAAATGATATAAGAAATAAAAAAAATAGAATATAAAGAAAAAAAAATAAAAGTGATTTCTCTTTTGTAGAATCAAAGGCCGAAATTCAAAAAAAAAAAAGAAGTACTTTGTTATAAGTTTGTATTTTTTGATGAGTAGGCTATAGGAGACAAACACCGATGCTAAAATAGTAATTTACTCACATATATGTTTGACCTCTCACTTGATTCACAAATGATTCATAATTAGCTGAGTTCGGTTATGAAAAACACAAGTGTCTATGTAAAGTTTGTATTTTATGACTAGCTTAGTTTAAATCTATGTAAATTATATATACTAACCAATCATATTTCATCCCTTCTTACTTTGATGAGTTGGTAAAGTGGTTAAGGTATACAATAAGAGGTCAAGACTTCGATCCTTATAAAACGTAATATTTAGTGGTTCAAAAAAGGGGGAAAAAACAAATGACACCCGGGGTTTTAAAGTGTTTGAGTTGAGTTTTGAAGTTTTAAAAATGTTACTATTAAGTCACTCAACTTTCATTTATAACTAAACTATAGGTTTTTACATGTTTTTTTAGTATTTTTTTTGTTTCAATACATAAATCTTTCTATTTTGTATATTGATGGGAGTGGTGGCATGAATTTTATTTTTTAATATAAATAGCTTTTTTTTAAATATAACTACATATATTGCTTATTCGGATCCCCCATACCTTCTCCTCCGTTGCTTTCTTGACGTGCACAAAAAATTTCAGTGATGCTCGATTTGATGATTTAGTGACCCGATCTGGGAAAAAATTGTATGAGTAACCTAATTGAAACACTTCCAACTACTTCATCAAAAAAAATAAAAGTGATTTCTCTTTTGTAGAATCAAAGGCCGAAATTCAAAAAAAAAAAAAGAAGTACTTTGTTATAAGTTTGTATTTTTTGATGAGTAGGCTATAGGAGACAAACACCGATGCTAAAATAGTAATTTACTCACATATATGTTTGACCTCTCACTTGATTCACAAATGATTCATAATTAGCTGAGTTCGGTTATGAAAAACACAAGTGTCTATGTAAAGTTTGTATTTTATGACTAGCTTAGTTTAAATCTATGTAAAATTATATATACTAACCAATCATATTTCATCCCTTCTTACTTTGATGAGTTGGTAAAGTGGTTAAGGTGTACAATAAGAGGTCAAGACTTCGATCCTTATAAAACGTAATATTTAGTGGTTCAAAAAAGGGGGAAAAAACAAATGACACCCGGGGTTTCAAAGTGTTTGAGTTGAGTTTTGAAGTTTTAAAAATGTTACTATTAAGTCACTCAACTTTCATTTATAACTAAACTATAGGTTTTTACATGTTTTTTTAGTATTTTTTTTGTTTCAATACATAAATCTTTCTATTTTGTATATTGATGGGAGTGGTGGCATGAATTTTATTTTTTAATATAAATAGCTTTTTTTTTAAATATAACTACATATATTGCTTATTCGGATCCCCCATACCTTCTCTTCCGTTGCTTTCTTGACGTGCACAAAAAAATTCAGTGATGCTCGATTTGATGATTTAGTGACCCGATCTGGGAAAAAATTGTATGAGTAACCTAATTGAAACACTTCCAACTACCTTGTTAATTCTTTATAATGCGCTATATTATGTTTTGACAAATAAGCCATCAAGCGTTTACGTCTTCCCAAATTTTTCCACATACCTCTCTTATTTTCCCATTGAGGCTGATTCTAAACCTGTAAAACTTGATTGCTACTATATATTTTCTCTTTTCTCACGTATGTATGAAAATTGAAAATTGTAAAGATATATTGAAGAGGTAGGTCCCAGCAGAGCCCAGTTGGACCCGCAAGACTCACCTTAAACAGGGAAGTCTGCGCAGAGACCAACTGGATCCGCAGAACCAACCATGCTCAGAGACGTGACGTCCTTACGCGCAGTACGCAAGCTGGTCCCGCAGGAAATGCCTCCCAATGGTGAAGGACTCTGCCTGTCCCCGCAGCCTCGGATACAAGCCATTAGGGAAGGCCACCCGCGCAGCATGGCTACACGCACAAGGCACTTAGCTCTCGATCATTCAGTGTCACCTGAAGGAATGAGCCAAGCCGGGAGCAATCCCGCACAGAGGCGGGAGGGGGAATACTCCCGCCCAAATAAGCCAGTCCGTATACTGAAGGATCTTTTACTGTACCTGACGAGGTATGGGCGAAAGATCTGATCAGAGATACGACAGCTCACTGATACAGTATGGCGAGCAGCATGCTCCTGTACTGTATCACTATTAGCCGCTGCCTACTCACCAACTACTGTCATACCACGTGCATAGCCGGCAGTTGGTGGAAAGGGAATAGTACACAGCAGGCCTGGTCACTATCAGCCGCTGCCTACCCACCAACTACCAGCAGGGCACGTGCGTAGGCTACTGTTGATAAACAGGAACACTGTAGCAGCCGGCCATACCTCCTTGGAAACCTACCTTCGGCTATAAATACCCCAAATGGTATGATCATCTAAACACATTACATTATCACATTATCACCATAATATACCTGATATCTGCTCTAGCAATCTCTTAATATACTTTTATATTTAAAGAGCAATCTAGTCTGATTCTCACGCCGGAGGGTGGTCACAAGGAGGAACCCCCCCCCCTTCTCAGTGACGAGCTCACGGTGTCTGTTTTGCAGGTTATCAGAAGAACCATCTTCCAAGGGTCTAACCCCTCGTGGGAAACATCTATCTAACCCCCAGGTTACCAGTAATCTGCCCGGGGTCCGGTTAGTGTTTCTTCATATATGGATATTAGGACGCAAGTCAAAGAAGTTTCTTTTGACAACATTAGGGTTTTCCGGATATGAAAAAGTTACAACTTCAGTTATTCGGGTTGTTTGTAGCCATTTCTTTGAAAAGGATTGACATGGATTAGCAACTGTTTAATATTGTGGAATCTGGACAGTGCCAACTCATTCACATTGGGGATGCTTTTAGGTACGCGCTATTGTTTATTACATGTCAGGTTAATTATACGAAATCACCTATGTTTTTTGTCCTTTACCGCATGTACACAAATATATTAGTTATATCAAAATCTTTTGTCGATATTTTGTCTCAATACATCCTTATTATAACATAAACCAATACTCTTTCTAAAGATAGTATCATTAGTTAGACATTATGTACTGCTGTTAAAATATTAAATTATAAAACAATATATTTATAGATTCGTTTTTACCAAGTCCAAGATATGATTCCTCAACCGGTCTAGTTTTCACCTGAATTCCTGAGTCAGTGGAGCCATCTAGAAATTCATTAAAAAAAATAGTTATAATCTTAATCTTTTAACTTTCTACTCCAAATATCAACAAATTGGGTATTAATTTAAGTGATATCTTAATACATGTGTTTTAATTAATAAAAGCAATCTCAGAAGCTCGGAATTACAGTCTCATTTTATACGTCTCCCATGTAAAGATTATATTATGTAACATTACATAGCATACACTATGGGACATGGAATATGGATGAGTAAATGATATTGGGTAAGCGGGTATTGTTACTGAGCCGGTATTGAAACGAGCATTTTGGTACTAATACGATACAAAGGCTTTCCGGAATCTGGGATCGGGAAATTCGAGGCCAATACCGCTATGGTACCAAGCCGACCCCTAGCATGGACTACTTTAGAGCATTTACAATTAAATCCCCACCCTCTACTCTATATCTAAATTACTAGATGAGTGCTCGCGCGATGCAGGGAGTCTTTGAATGCGAAATCTATTAATCATGTAACAATTATGAGTGTTCATGGTTCGATTTAAAACCTTGAAACCGTTTAAACTGGTCATCGGTTTGGTTTCCCGGCTGGCTTATTTACTTTCAGTCATTTTCTTTACTTCCTTTATCCTTTCAAGTATCATATTTTGACTTAGTTGGAATTGATGATACGGTTATATTAATAATCATTTTAAGCAAATTTTATTATCAAAGGTTAAACTCTTAAGCCAAACAAGAACCAGACCGTTAATAACAGTTTGGTTTCAATTTTTAGTGGTTTAGTTTACGTTTAAAAACAATCAAAACCGGCATTGAACACCCCTACGTAACATATTAATTTTTTCAATTGAAAAAAATACAATAATGTTATATACAAATTAAAGAGAATAAAATACTCGTTTTTATGGTGCAATATTTTTCAAAAATATTAACGTATGAAAAACTTATTGTCGTTTAAAAATCGTGGATGAGAAGTTGGTTTAAAGTTGAAACTAAAAACAAGATATGGTTAAAGATGAGGGGACAAACTTGTAAGTTGAGTGAATTGTGTTTAAAAGACAAATTTACCCTTAATTACACATGTACTTTATGCTTTAAGTGTTGTAAATTACTTAAAAATAAGTGTCTTAATTTGCCATTGTTTAATCTATTATATATAATATAGATATGGAAAATACTTGATTTATTCATTTTCACTGCTACATTGGAGTCCTCTCTCCATATCTTATATCAAAATAAAAGTAGAACCTCATATTTGCGTGTTCACTATTCACCCCGCATCTTATATTTTAATATGGTTGTGAAAGTAAAACAATATACTTTTTGTTTAGTGTTAGCTTAGACACTACGCTGTTATATTGCTCGTCTCTAGCCACTTCCAACAACTTACAAATCTGCTTCTTATGACTTACCACCCCATTTTTTCCGACGAGGATTTCGACGACTCCCAAGACTGCAGATCTTAAGTTGCGCCCTCTTTGAAAACCTTCTAGGCCATGTTTTCGAAGACCATGACACCGAAAACCAATAAATATCGAAGGGTGTTTGGAAACAAGTGTTCGATTGTTTGTGCTGGAAAGTGGAGCAATAGGTCGTACTATCCATCAAGTGATTTCAAAGTGGAAGAATATGCAGAGACCATTAAAGATATGCTACAAATGAAAGATTGAAATCGCAAAGTAATGCAATTAGAATAGCTAGTTGCACTATTTAACTAGGTTTTTTTTATGTTTTTATATTTTTATTATTCATGAAATGTAGCTTCTGTTAAATTATATTGTCATATGTGTTCGGATTTAGTAGCGTAGTGGAACCAACACATGATTGCACAAACGAATATTCAACAAATGAACAGAATAAATAGAGGTAATAGGAACACAACAATTTAAGTTAGTTTGGTTAAGGCGACTTACATTTATTTACCGGCTGCAAGCCAATATATAGGTATTTTATTAAGCTCGGTACAAGATTACAATTACATGATGTGGTTATAAATAGCATAAGATTAGAGGTAATAATCTTAAGGACTAAGAAAACTAAACGGTTTTTTCATTTCTTGCATCCTAATGTCAACCTAAAAGTTCAAAAAGCCAAAAAATAACCTAACAATATGACCGTTGAGTTTAATTTTAAATTGACATTGAGATAATATGAGCTTTATGGTGAGAAAAACGGTAAAATAACAAGGGTTTATTTATGAGTAGTAAACAAGTTTATTTATTATCAGTTTTTTTTTTATAAAATGCCGTTATATAGCCGTAACTTTTAAAACAAAATTTATTTTAGTGGGGCGCGTCATTTCTACTTTGATGGGTGTTAAGGTGTTTTGGGTGTGAAATTGGATGTTAGAGTGGAAAGAGCATTAATGGTATTACTCTTGAACCGTCCAATCTTACATTGGCACCTTATTTTAACCCTTAAGTATCTACAAACTACAAAACTATCGGCGCCACCTACCCACATATGTAATAAATTAATTAGTAAGTAATTTTAATTCTCCAACTTTTGCCATTGAATCAAGTTTGTGACAAACATTTGTCATAAAATGAACTGATGCACTCTGTTCACATGGGGCAACGGTAGTGTTGCCATGTGATATAGAAAACATATACTCTACCCATGTGGGTACCTACCCTCTCTTTAAAGATTCAATCCTCATAATGTATAATATTATATTTAACTATTTTAAAAAAATTTAGTGGGGAGCTGCGGTGAAGACTCTACTAGAGACATCCATTTTGGGGGGTAAATAAAGAGGGGGCATGATTCCCCACCTAGCTTGTTGTTGCTGCAATCCACCTCATCGCCTTGGGTACCTGGGTAATGATGCGTTTATCCATGCCATACAATGAGTCTCAAGATGTCTGAAAATGAAGATGGCTATGGGCGTAAATAAAGATGAGGTGAATACTGGTAATTTATGTCAACCCCTCGACTCAGGGTCTAGGCGTGTGACCAAAAATTGATACATGTTTTGTAAATATATCAGAGTTATGGGTTAATTATAGCGGAAGACTTTAGGTTTGAATATAATATTAATTTACATTAAAAATTTACTTGAGAATTAAATACCTCAAGTATTAGTTTACAAAATATATGTTTCATATTACAAGTATTTTAGTTTATCAAAATGGAGCCATCTCGTAACGCGCTTCTATCTTCATTAAGACTCAAATCCTTGTTATTGCTACTTATGCTTAATTACCTGCAATTGGTTGGAAAAATACGTCAGCTATATGCTGGTGAACACGTATGACTCAATAAAACATTTGAATGACATTACAATACAATTATAGTTTTCTGTACACTCAGCAGAAGTATTTCTATTTCCGGGCTTTGTACCACTACCCTACACACACAAGTGTTCCCCAAGCCATGGTAGCCCCTGAAAGGAGAACTAGTTATGACTGTTAGCCCGCGGCCGCTTAGCCTTAGATTGTTTAGGTTGAACAGTTATGTACGGATCCAGACACATGTGTACTCGGTCTGAGTTGCTTTTATTTTCTATATTGTATTATAACGTTTTTAGAGATCTCATAATCTCATGTAAACGTTGACTGACTCGTTAAAACAAACGCCCGTTCATCTTATCGAGTATAAATATGTTTTGATTGACTGAAAAGGTTAACGTATTCATCTGTACCGTCAGTGTTGGAAAACCTTGGCTGTGAATGATTGAGAATGATATTTAACATATACATAAATATGTTTGTATAAATACCTGAATGGTGTTTTATTTAAGCTGTGATTGCTAAGCTTAACCTTGAAATCGTTTATCTTTGATTGTGAATGAAAACACTTAGTTTTATGTGACGTTTGATGTAGCATGCTTTGGCTTAATAGGTTATAACACGTTGGTAAGTTTCTCCAGGTAAGTAACGGGTCCCTCGGTTGATTGGGATTTGTACGAATTACTTTTCCTTAGGCAAGAAACTTACTACTAGTGATATCACCCTTACAGTTTACTACATGCCCGCCAAAATATATCTTTGGTTAATATTACTTTGCTATGAAGTAACGTTTATGAATGTGAATGTTTACAAAATACTTTCAAGGTTAAAGGACATAGCCTCGATTGATTGTCTAAGCTATAATTTAAATAACTTAAAAACAACTCCTACCTTAGATCGGATACTTAGAATGATAATAAGAAAAATGCAGGATCTTGATCTAGTTGCTTATATGATTGCTACTCGTTTATGATTTCAAAACTTACACGAATTACGAGAAAACATGACGTCGGCTTGACATGGCAAAAGTGCACACCTTTCTAGGTTAAGTGTGTGAATGTGGAGGTGTTTTGGGATGAGAATGGCTCTAAACCCGTCACCCCCTTTTATAGGAAATTTATGGGACCCATCGCGATACGCGATGGGTTTTCTTACACCCGTCGTGTATCGCGACGCCGCAATTTGACGCCGCCTTACCTGTAACACCCCGACCAAAGGCGGCGGAACATGCCGGGGTGCAACGTGATTGGACAAATACACAAGACACTATTTAAAGTGACAATATTTATTCAACTCATTTTATTTCAACAAATCACTAATAACACATCTCGTTCATATAAACAAATAGCAATCATATTGTTCATTTCATTAATACCCTAATAGTCTTGATAACGATTTCCGTCAAGCACTCGAGTCAACAAAAGTCAAACCTGTAACATTTCATAAAATAAAGTTTGTCAACACAAAGGTTGGTGAGCAATTTATAAGTTTGAGCCTATAAGTATATAGTAATAAAAAGCCACAAACTTGTATACAAAACAATAAATAAAAGCTATAAACTTGGATAAATTGACAATCACTAATAGTTTTACGTTAGCGCCACCTAGCTACAAGGGGTTGCCAAGTAGTCTAGGATTTTATAGTTATCGTTAATTGCATTACGTTAACGACACCTTGCCATGAGGGGTTGCCAAATGATCTAGGATTTATAGTTCCACCATCCAAAAGCGATAAACACATAGACAAATAAGCATAGAACACCAAATCGAGTAATTATTCAAGTAAGGTATACAATCACGTTTGTGGGTTTAAGATGCAAGTAATTAAAGCATTTAGTTTGATAAGTATGAAATGTCACCCCAAAACGAAAGATGGAAAAATGGGTATGAAAGTACTCACCTCGATTGATGAACCGAGAAATAAATAGATAAATTAATGAAGCTCGAATGGTAAATGAACAGATCCAACTTGAAACGATAAACACCGTAGCTAAAATAAATAATGTAATATATATTAATGAACTTGAAACCATAATTAAACTATATTGGAAACATTGGACGAGAAGGTTCGGTTGTAAATCGGATTACCGGTTAATTTGTTAATGATTAAGGACTCGTACTTAATTAATAATTTAAAATAAAATATTATTATTTTATTGGACTTTTAAATAACTAAAACAATATCAAAATAGAAACAAGACGTGCTTAATTTAAGAGTTCGTGTTTTATAAAAATGAATTAGTAATAAAGTTTATAAAAGTATTATTAATGATGATGATAGTAATGATGGTAATAATTCAAAAAAAAGATAGGTTGTATATATATATATATATATATAGATATAAGATAAAGATAATAGTAATAATAACAATAATTATTATTAATAATACTAATATAGTATAATACTAATAATAATAGTTATAGAATAAAGATCTTAGTATTAATTAAAATGTTGTTGATAAAAAAAATGATAATAATAATAATAATAAATTATATTGATAGTAAATTATGATACCATACGCGATGTTGGTTCGATTTCTAAACGAGTTCGCAAAATAACTATACTAATATTATTGATAGTAAGTAATGATAAAATATGGTTTTAATAGATAATAATAATTGTTTTGTTAAATGATAATAATAACAATAATAATAGTGATAATAATAATAGTAAATATTATCTTGTTAATAATAAAAATAATAATATTAATAATAATAATAAATATTATCTTGTTAATAATAATAATAATAATCTTTATGTATTTATGTTAATACTAAATAGAAATAATAAATTTATTAAGTATAAAAAGAACCAAAACCGATCTAGGATGAGACCCGAACCCGAGACCTCTCATTCAACAACTTATGTACTAACCAACCGAAACAAAATATCAATTGTTAACTTAAACCCATAAGAAAATAACATATCTATTTCCCGGGTGTTCGTCTTTTACCCAAAATCAAACCAACTCGTTTCCAAAAATTTTAAACCGATAAATAAAACTGATTACGAACAATTTAAATCTAAAATTCAATATATGAAATTTAATAATACCAACACCCAAATTTTATACCTTTTTCGTGTTCACGAGTCGTGGCTCGATACCGGGAATGAACCCGAGCTAAACATGCCGGAGACGAGGGCAACGACAAGGGAGAGAGAAAGAAACGGAGGGAGAGAAACAGAGAGAGAGAGAAACGACGCGAGAGAGAGAGAGAGAGAGAGAGACAATGAGAGAGAGAGACACGGCGGGCCGAAGGTCGCCGGAAAAACGGGAAAAAGGGAAATGGCGGTGTCGGGTTGAAGGTGCGAGAAGGGAGGAGGGTGGTGTTGCGTCGGAGGTGGTGGCCGGAGGCGGCGGCTCATCGCCGGAAAATCGGCAGAGAAGAGAGGGCGGCTGGTAGTGTTTGTGTGTTAGGTTTAGGGTTTTGTGAGTTTATATATGTATTGCATATTTACAGAAACACCCCCTTAAGTTTAAATCAAGTTAAAATGTGAGTCTAAAGGTTTGTAAAACTCATAACGACTTTTCGATAATCATTTTGAATTCCTTATGTTTTTTTTTCTTAGCGTCACTATAATAAGGTAAACATCGGTTTATTGGTGATCGAGATATATAATAATATTATATAATAAATAGATAAGGAAAACAAAAATGTTGAGTCGGTTTTATAAAATAAAAGTTTACATAACGAATACATACTCGAGACTCAAATTTGACAAATGTCACATTACCAGCTGTTGACACGTGGCCTGTCATATGGTGCCACGTGTTGACACGTGGTTGGACACGTGTCCACTTACCGAGCCTCGTTATCGCGCTACGCGATGATCCCTTAGGTTGGGCCATCGCGTATCGCTAAGCCGCCCATTTTTGGGTTTCTGTGCAAGTCCGTCGCGCTATGCGATGGGTTAAATGCCTATCCCATCGCGTACCGTGATGGATGGATTTTTCAGATTTTCACAAGTTTGGTCCCTATACTTTCTTAAGTTAGTATATTTCACTAAATTCTTATAGGGTTATATACATGGTGTTACAATTTAGTTCTGAAAACTTGATTATAAAATCTTATAATATATTTGGCTTAATACTGTTGGGTAATTATTCAATTAGTATACAACAAAATTAGAAATATTAAATTTAAAAGTGAGTGAATTAGTAGATTTATTACCCAACAATAAATGAAATAAAAAGAAAAAATGAAAATTTTTACGAGCTAGTATGATACGGGGAAACAATTATATATATATATATATATATATATCTTTAAGCTAGGTAATCATGTCAGATATCACTTAATACTCAATATGGGCTAGCCAACATATTAGAGGCACGTGTCTTTTAAAAGGGAAATTACATGATCAAAGGACAAAAGAATGTAATACCAAAGTGGGGTTTGTATTTAAGTAATCAATGTTTTAAAAATCACTATATATGAGTCGGTTATACTGGTTGTTGTTCACTAGTATGATACATTTTAGCCGAGTAAATTAAACAAACCGTTAATGGGTTGAACCGTTAGAATTAACGTTAATGCCAGTTTAAGCCCAAAGTAACACTTAGGTTTAGACTTTAGACCAAGAACTTTTAGCGGCCCATTCATGAACCATTTACCTCACAATTTATAGTTTTAACCTAGTGCCATTTGATCAATTTACCATCTATTCAAATTGCTCTCAATATTTTCATCGAGCAACTTTTGAATTATTATTTTTTATTATGAATCAACTTTTCGATTATTATTTATTAGGTAATTTCATGTACTTTTGTATTATTTTTTTAGTGAAGGTATATTTTTATAAAGTTATAGGGTTAGTTAGTTAACCTAGTTGAACCACTCGCTACAACCGATTATACAACTTTTAACCTCGACCCAAAACATTCAAAGAGTAAACTATGGGTTTCGTCCATCTGTTTTGTTCAACTCTGCGGTTTTAATCCACCAGTTTTAAATTTTAGATTTTTGTCCCCTTGATTTCATTTCACCCGCAATTAAACTTGACCCCACTAACCTCATTATTAAAGACGGTTGTTAAATCCATCAACGTGGCTCTCACGTGAAGAGCAGATTTATCATTTTTCTCCCCAGATAAACCCTAGCCTAATTCATAAGCCCCCCCCCCCTCATTAGAGGGTTTGGGACGTATTTGGAGAAAACTGCCCTACACGTGAGGGGCACGCTGCTGGGAATAACGCCTAGACTTAACGAGGTTAGTGGAGTCGGGTTTAATTGCAAGTGAAATGAAATCACGATTGAATTTATTGTCTTACACGTGTTGTCATTTATCTTCATTGCTTTACGAAATTCACAAATTTAAAAGTATTAGACTAAAACTATAGATTTAGACAAATCACAAAGACAAAACCCACAATTCACTCTATTGCAAATAACTCAATCAACAAACAACTGCTAAAAAATATTTAATAGTTGACCAAACTTGAACACACATAACCTAACTCAAATACAAAAGAAAACTAGCTAGATTAACTCAAAAGTGTTTACAGACCCTAGCTATATATGATCTTATTGTGTATTATAAAATGAGACATATTAATCCATTGTCTCTATCTATCTATTACAAGATGTAAATGTCAATGTCAATGTCAATGCATTGATCACCTCTAAATTTCTTAATAACCAAACCGACAGCAGATGCCTTCTCCACGATTCCGTTTACACACCAATCTCTATTATATATATCTTTACTTGTTAATGCATGTATTATTATTATTGTATGTGTCACCATTTCTATGGATCATGACAGCAGACCAGGCTCCTCTAAGTACTCAATCAACCATTTCAATGACATCAATCTCAACATGTTCCAACCACCCGAATTCATACCTGAAACCGATTTTGAAACCCTGATTTCCGCCATTCGTGGCGAAACTACAGATCCAATTCAAAATTTCTGTTTAGACTACCAATGCAATCACTTCACCGGCACCTGTACGGACCTGCCGCCATTGCCACTGTATAACCACCATGACGCGGTCCTTGCTGCCGGTGCTGGTGCTGGTGCTGGTGCTAGTGCTGAATTGGGGGGTTATGATACGATGATGGATCCAAGCCCGGATCTAATCTGGAACCATGAAATGGAAGATATAAAGGTTAATGAGGTTTTCTATGATGATGATTCGTCTGAGACCGCGAATAACGATAAACAAGAACCCACCGGACAGAAGAACCGCGGTGGTGCAAAGGGAGATCGGGCGAGGACTTTGATTTCTGAGCGGAAGAGAAGGAATGGAATGAAGGAGAAGTTGTACGAGTTGCGGTCCTTAGTACCAAATATCACCAAGGTAACCCTAAAATATTAGGGTTGCTAGATTTTAATAATCCTAACTTTCACATGCTGGCCATGGTTAATAGTTTAAACGTTTAATATCAACTCTAGAAATATGTGCAGACGTATGAGATTGCGGGAGGAAAATGTGTTCATAGTTGAGATTGTCTATAAACATTATTTTAGTTGGGATTAATTCCGACCAGTTAATGAAAGTTGAGATTATTACATATACTAATATATAACCCAAAATATTATTATTATTATTATTATTATTATTATTATTATAACATTTTGAACCTTTAATTCTTAAATTTTTTTATGGCAGATGGATAAAGCATCAATTGTAGGAGATGCGGCACTCTACATACAAGATCTTCAAACAGAATCAAGGAATTTAAGGGCTGAGATTACAACAATGGAAGCAACTAAAAACCTAAAAATGACATCAACCGATACTTCGAAAAAGGTTCATGTTTCAGACGCATTGAAAAAGATAACAAAGGTTAAAAGGAAAACATTATATTGTGTATTGTTGCTTTTACATACGTTGGAATTAAATCATATGCATATAAGTAAAGCCCTAATTTTGTTTTTTTTTAGTTGGACATGTTTCAAGTTGAGGAGAGAGGATACTATGTAAGACTCACTTGCAACAAAGGACGAGGTGTTGCGGTTTCACTTCATAGAGCACTCGAGTCGATCACGAGCTTTCAAGTTCAAAATTCAAATTTATCGACCGTTGGTGATGAGTTTGTCTTGACATTCACATTAAATGTAAGTTTAACTTCATATCTTGTTAGAAAACTATCTTCGGTTAAATCTGACAAATATTAATAGCAGTGTTTTCAGAACAGTACGTTTGAATACTTATGAACCACCTTCTTTTGAGTCGTCTGGTTACTAACTAGGTTAATTTATGTGTACAAATCTATAGGTTATGGTATGCGGATTTGATATAAACATGCCAAATTTGAAGCTATGGCTTTCGAGTGCTTTTATCAACCAAGGTTTTGAATTCAACACGTTTCCATAATCCATAGCCTGAATCCTTTTGAGGAACGTTGTTATGCATGCATTTGTGTTGCATTTTTAAACGCTCACATGCACGCACATGCATCTTGATCGAGTTGTTTTTGAGATCATGTTTTAATAAAACGTATTGATGTCTCACCAACGACATGTACCTTTGTCTTTACTTGTGATGGTTTATGGATGTTGTAATAAAATTAATATAAAACTTATTTTGTCTTGTGAAAGTTACACTACTGACTTGTACGTAACTCATTTGTCACTTACTTCGTTAGAAAATTGATCAAGTTCAGCTCAACTATTTTGGCTTGTATAAGTTTTAATGTTTTATTAAAGAATTAACTCCAAGCATTAAATATCAGTTCCAGAAATTCTTTATAATAAGTAGGATATAGTCCGTGTAATACACGGGTGGTTAAAAAAATATACAACAAAAAAGTTAAATTTTAAAATATACACAATAACGTACCTTATGGATTCATAAAATATAAATAATAATAAACAAAATTTTACAATCTATAAATCTCTAAAAACATTTTTAAATACAATATTGGTTAGTGACCCGTGTGAATAGGAGAAACGTTAAGCTCATTACATTTAAACATATTCAAAGGTTAACTTGTAACATACTAGTTAACGAAATTGTATATATATTCATTCGTCTAGAATATTTCTATAGCTTTATTGGGATTTCCAAATATAATCTGTCTGTATTGATAAAATAAGAAACTGTTATATGACATCTTATGTGGAGACCATAGAATGATGTCATGTAAAAATCATTTTGTTTTAATAGTATAGTTAGATTAGATAAAAAAATTTTCTAAAAGACATTCGACCCCTTACTCGTTTATTCAATCCTTTTTAGGCTCCTATGTAGCATGTTCGTGAGTCGTGACATGCGTCCGATGAAAGTTATGTCACGAGCACGGCGTTAGCTTTGCAAGGTAACCACTTTGTGTGTCTTTATTATTTATTTATTTTTGCATTTTAGAGAACCAGAGAAGTGTTAATCAAAAACCAATACATCCCAAACCTATTTATACTTAGTGGGTAAAAAAGAAAAAAAGAAAAAAAAAAACTTTTAAACGACTCCTAATTGGTATATATAATCGTTAGAAAACAACTAGTTTCTTTTCTTTTTCTACTTTAATTAAACAGATATAACCGGTTAACAGATATTCAGCTTGTCAAAACAACCAGTTATTGGTTAACTAGGTCTTAACCAGTTTAAAGCTCGGAAATGTATAGCCGGTGAATGGTGATCCCTAACCACCGGGTTGTGTTTGTTACATACTAGTTTCAATTAAATAGGGTAATTTACTAAAAATCTTTAATGATATATAACACAATGAAAATTGTATATAGCTATCCCTTTTAAGGTATTTTATAACCTTGAAATCCTTTATACAATAAAAAATATTATCTTGTTCACTTGTTACCTACTTGTATGTTTTTTATATTACTCTACCAGCTGTTTCAGTCGGTGTTTATAATAATCAATTAATAAGGAACAAATATTTTCGGGTCATGTTTATTGTTTGTAGGACCAAAATGAAAATTAAAGGCCCGTGCCATCATGAAATGAATTGGGTTTGGCCCATATGAATCATGTGAAACACAAGAAAAGTGAAGGAGTCTACGAGTGTGCTCACTTTTGCCTTTTTAGTATATGGGCTGAGCTAACTATGGGGCCCAGGCCCATTGGTCTATCACTTTTATTGTTTTATTTAGAGGTGTACAAAACCGGTTTCAAACCCAAAGAAAACCGGTATGGTCAATGGCTGGTCAAAACCGGTTTGACTCAAACCAGTTCGGTTTATACGGTTTTGAAGCAAGATAGGCCGGCCTGGTCACACTGGTTCGGTCCGGTTTATAAACCGGTTTTAATCGGTTTTTCTCAAACCGGTTCGGTTTTAAAACCGGTTTGATAGATTTGAAGGGGAATCGGTCCTGAAATTGATTGGAAACCGGTTTGGGTGTAACCGGTTTTTTTTGTACACCTCTAGTTTTATTCATGATATGACATATTTAAATATCTGGTTAAATACTTAAATCAACTAAATAGTAATACTGACACAATGGGCCGATGTCATTTCGAGTCTTGAACCAACATGAACATGTTTATTTTCTTAATAAACACATTCAAACAAGTGTTTATTTGTACATTTAATGTTAAACGAACATGAGTAACCTTATTAATTCCGTTACCAAAACCAAATTGATTCGAAAGATAAAAGAACCAAATCATCCGAGTTAAACCAATGAGTAACTTATATAACAACGATTTGACAAGCAACTATTATATAACAACGATTAACTAGCCATGTTATATCATACCCATAAGAACGATATAAACTAAATCAAACAAGTCAACACTTGATAATCTCTTGACGGATTTATGATATCATAACACGAAAACAAACACACAACGAGACGAACCCGAAAAGTAAATAACACTGTTTAAACACCACATAAACTACATTTAGCAAATAACAAGCCCGAACATGGGCGGTTGAACTAATATTCGGATCCGAGCAAAGGATCATGAGAGCGTCCAATGAATAGCAGCTCATAAACGAGCCCAGCAAGACCACCACCAACAATGGGCCCAGCCCAGTAAACCCAGTGGTTGGTCCAGTCCCAGCTAACAACGGATGGCCCAAATGCGACAGCTGGGTTCATTGATGCACCCGTGAATGCACCACCAGCTAGAATGTTAGCGCCAACAATAAACCCAATTGCAATGGGTGCTATTGTGCCGATATCTCCCTTCTTTGGGTCCACTGCTGTGGCGTACACCGTGTAAACTAGCCCGAAAGTCATCACGATCTCAAACACCAACGCGTTCCATACAGATACTTCTGCGCCCAATGCGAACCAGGCAGTTGTCTGTATGATTGTTAAACGAAAAAATAAACATAAATCAAGTATAAAGCTTTATCGTTTCATCACTTCAGTTAAAAAATAATTATATAAAAAAGTTATTCTGTACCTTTTTGCAAGATTAAATCCCCATCTAGTTTATTCTTTTTTTTAAAAGAATATTCACAAAAATAAAAGTTTGTATGTTTTTTTCTTAAGAAAACTAATTAAATAACTTATTGTTTATATAAAGATAACTTAATTAAATGGCTTAATATCACAAAAAGCAAAAATAATTTCTCAATTAAGTTTTTATTAAAATCCTTTAGTATAATTTCAAACTTATTAAAAGTACATGTATTTATAAATATAACACTAATCAAAAGTTAATGGTGTGACAACATTAAGGGCTGTTTGGTAGCCTCTTAACAGTTTTTAAGAGGCTAACTCTTAATGGCTCATAGTCTCTTGGTGGTTAAGAGGTAGCCTTAAGTCTGAATAACCAAGAGGTAACCATTAAGAAGTAGTCTCTTAACCATTCAAACGTAAAGGCTACCTCTTAACCATTAAGAGGTTATGAGTCATTAAAAGGTAGCCTCTTAATGACAGAGGCTACCAAAGTATGAAAAAAAATGCTTACAGTCACCATGTTTATTGTTACTTACAACTATAAATAACTGTAAAAGCTTCATAAAGTATTAATCTAAGTATCTAACATTAGCACAAATATAACATCATCAAACTTACCAAATCACCGGTCGAAAAAAACAACAAGAAACAAGCAACAACCGACCCAAGAAGCTGTGCAACAATATAAAACACCCCACGTAGCAAAGTAATATTACCACCAACAAACGCACCAAAAGTCACAGCAGGATTAACATGACCACCGGAGATATTAGCCGCCACCGACACCGCCACAAACAACCCAAAAGCATGGGCTAGTGCCGCCGCCACTAGCCCAGCCGGAGTGCTTGGACCACCATCGGTTAGCTTCGTGAAAGCCATGCCGGACCCTTGTCCGGCAAACACAAAAATAAGGGTGCTTATGAACTCGGCCACAAAGGCTTTTATAGCACCCGGGTGTTGGACTTCATCTTGGTACCGGCCGATGACTATACGGTCGATGACGTGTCTCGGCATTGGCATGATTGGAAGAAAATGGTGAGTGATAATAATGATAATGTGTGCATGGGTGTGTAGGTGACCGGTTTATATTGTGGAGTTGTGGCATTTGGGTTATTGGGTATAGCCGGTTGCCGGTCACTTTTTTTGTTTTTTTAGAAGGGCTACTTTATTGTATTTGGGATTTTGGGGTATTGGCGTATTGCAATTTTCAAATTTAGTGAGCTATGATTCCATAATTCTAGCAAGCTATATTGTCTTAATCAGGCTCACACTGTTTTAGAGTTTAGCTAGGCCGTTTTTTCGGGAAACCATACCGCCGGTTGGCACTTGACAAATGATATGTTGTCATATGAGCGGAACTCTCTGACATAACACACGGTGAGACAAAAACCTGAGAAGACTCAAAATTAAAACTGACAACCTTATACAATGCTAGCTTAAATCCTTCATTTCTAATTTTTCTATTTTTTTTTGTTAATAAATGATTGTTGTCTAGTAAGTATATTTTTTGAATTTTTTTTTTATTTGAAATTTTACTGTAAAGAGGT
Source organism: Bidens hawaiensis (assembly GCF_021521415.1). Lineage (NCBI taxonomy): Eukaryota > Viridiplantae > Streptophyta > Magnoliopsida > Asterales > Asteraceae > Bidens > Bidens hawaiensis. Next base: position 63,697 of record NW_027498121.1, read on the forward strand.
ACATACAAATTGGCACCTTCTTTCATAAAGTAATAATTATTGTACTCATTTGAGTCTTGACTTTTGTGCCTAAACACACATTTGGATGAATTTGTTTGAGTTCAGTTATTTAGAAATAAAGAAAATAAATAAACATATATGCAACGCCAAACTTCAATTTTTATGTTCATTTTGTGTTGTACTAGCTGAGTAGCTGACTATTGATCTATGTAACAAAATAACAAAATGGGTAAATATTATAGAGAAGTCGAACCGCATATATCCATACACACAAGCTTAGCAAGAAAGTAATGTATTATTAACATGCGTGTATGGTTTTTTAACATATGACATTGGAAAGGGTTTTTAGCTAAAAAAAACCCTCATAAATTGTAGTAATATAGTGTTATCCATTGAAAAGTAAGGTTGTAACTTTAAATCCTTACACGCATAAGGTTATAAAATTTTAAATGAAAAAAAAATATATTGTTAAAGCTTTGCCTCTTCAGTCAACCTTCCCGAGTTCCATCACCCTTCTCTATATACCTGCATCGTGTGTGAATGTGTTATCCAGAATAAACATAATCCATTTCAGGTGAGTAGGCGTTTCCTGAAGAGGTAGGTCCCAGCAGAGCCCAGTTGGACCCGCAAGACTCACCTCAAACAGAGACGTCTGCGCAGTCGGACCCGCAAGACTTACCTCAGAGGGACGTCTGCGCGGTTGGACCCGCAAGACTCACCTTAAGGGACGTCTGCGCAAAGACCAACTGGATCCGCAGGACCCACCATGCTCAGAGACGCGACGTCCTTACGCGAAGTACGCGAGCTGCTCCCGCAGGAAACGCCTCCCAATGGTCGACGTACTCCGCCTGTTCCCGCAGCTACGGATACTAGCCATCAGGGAAGGCTACCCGCACAGCAAGGCTACACGCACAAGGCACTAACTCTCAAATAATTCAATAATGTCACCTGAAGAAGGAATGAGCAAGCCGGGAACACTCCCGCCCAAATGAGCCAGTCCGTACGATACTGTAGGATCTTTTGTACTGTACCTGCCAAGGTATGGACAAAAGATCTGACCAAAGTTGCGACAGCTCACTGACAACAGTACGACGGGCAGCACGCTCTAGTACTTAAAGTCACTATCAGCCGCTGCCTACTCACCAACCCCTGTCGGGGCACGTCCATAGCCTGCAGTTGGTGGAAAGGGAATAGTACACAGCCGGCCTGGTCACTATCAGCCGCTGCCTACCCACCAACCATCAGCATGGCACGTGCATAGCCCACAGTTGGTAGAACAGGAATACTATTCAGCCGGCTGTACCTGCTTGGAAACCTACATTCGGCTATAAATACTCCAACACCTTGGAACGGTATTATCATCTTATATCTCCATATATTATCTGATATCTGCTCTAGTCATTTCTCTTAATATACACTTATATTCAAGAGCAATCTAGTCTGATTCTCACGCCGGAGGGTGGTCACAAGGAGGTACCCCCCCTTCTCAGTGACGAGCTCACGGTGTCTGTTTTGTAGGTCATCAGAAGAACAACCATCTTTGCCGGACCTAACCCTCGTGGGAAACATCTATTTAACCCCCAGATTATCCGTAATCTGCCCGGGGTCGATTAGTGTTTCTTCATTGGCGCCATCCGTGCATAAAAGCTAGAACTTATTCTCAGTTTTTTCAAAACTTCTGGAAAGATGGTTAAGGTTACTTCGGTGCCAAGGCCAGCGAGTGACCAAGAAACCCCGGTAACCACAACCCCAGCTACTGGGGAAAACACCGGCGAGTACACAAATTTTACGAACACTACCCTGGTTACCCAAGTCGGGGCAAGTGCAGTAAATTTTACGAACACTACCCCGGTTACCCGAGCCGGGGCAAGTGCAGTAAACAATCCTTCACTGGGATTCACCGATACCCAGTTGGAGAGACAACAGACGAGGCTCCCCCGCCAAACACTTGATCAAGTTAAAGCGTGGGCAAAAGCACGACAGAGGGAATTCCAAGCTGAGTTGGATGAACGCTTGCGTTCACTCCAACAGGCTGGCGAATTCGGAAGCACTCAACAGCTCAACATGAGCAATGAGTGCGAGTACTGGGATGATGATCAGGAGGAATCCGACAGCTACGAAAACCCTCGCCATAGGGCAAAAGGGAAGCGTATGGAAACGGACTTCCAACCGAGAAGGAATTTCGGAGAAACCTTCAAACCAAGGAACGCGGGGGGAAACCCACGTGACTTCTCCAAAACCTTTAGACCAACTGCTGCAAATGCGGGAACGTCCAAGTTTGCAAGGGACATTGCGGAAGCAATCACCCCGAGAAGTGCCAAACAGATGTCCAACATCGGCACTTATGATGGTATATCTGACCCAGACGATCATTTGAACAGATTCATAGCGGGGGCAACCGTCAGCAATTGGACGGAACCCACGTGGTGTTATATGTTCCAGATGACGCTGGTTGGAGTGGCTAGAGCGTGGTTTGACCGTCTACCGGTCCACCACATCTATGATTGGGCAGACTTCCAACAGAAGTTCAGCCAACACTTCAGTCAACAAAGAAAGTACACTGAAGAGCAATGGACGATCCTCAACTGCATCCGAGAGGAAGATGAATCTTTGCTAGACTTCATCACTCGCTTCAACTCAAATAAGCTGAGTCTGGGCGCTATTAGCGAAGATCTTGTTCGCGCTGCTTTCATCCAGGGCGCGAAAGATCCAGAGCTCATCCGCACCTTAACGGGTAAAGACGGCATGCCATCCACATGGGATGCCATCATGACAGCAGCCAAACGCTTCGCGGAAACGGAAAAGCAACTGGGTAGAGATCTTCCCCAAAGCACAAACCTCTACACCCAGAAAACAAGAGAAAACAACGTCCTTACCGCCCGACTAAACAAAAAGAGGAAACTAGGTATTTGGCAGTCAAGGGTAAACTTTGACACCTCATCCGGCTCGCACCCTCGGTTAGGCGGAAAGGACAACATGCAGTCGTCGAACCGGAACTCCAGATGGACGCCACTCACCAAAAGCGTCACCGAGATATTCGCCACTGAGAGGCTCCCATGGCCAGAGGCTCCAATTATCCGACAGCGTCCAAACGCTGATCAAAGCAAATTCTGTGACTTCCACAGGACAAGAGGCCACACCACCGAGGAATGCTTAGACTTGAAAGACATCGTCGAAGCATTTGTCAGAGATGGGACGCTCACGCACCTCGTGGCGTAATGAACGCTGAGCAGGCTAATGCGTGCTGAACCCCAGTTGGGAAAAACACGAATGAAACTGCAGCTTCAATGTTGGAGACTACATACTGCGTAAACAACGAGATTCCGAACCAAGTGCATATCTGCTCGAAAGGCTCGATGACACTCCCATCCCAATAACATGGAAGGGAGCTCAATTACACAGGTTGCATGTAGATCAATTCCAAACTTGTAAAGAAAAGGCCCAGAGCCACTTCTAATGGAAATGATTCTCCTTATCACATTGACGCTGATGGTCTTACATTTATACTTATGAACTTTCCACACTGATATGCCGGTATTCACCGCATATATAAGTGTAAAAAGGAGGTCGTTGCATGTGGACGGCGGCAAAACCCGCATAAACACAAAAAACGGCAAAAATTCTTAACAGATGAGAAAAACCTTCACGCAGGTCAGTTATAGGTAAAGTTTGTTCATCCCACTAAATGAAAGTGACGGTCCTACCCGCACAATCATGATAGAGGAAACTGAACACTAACCTATTGACAACCGCGCGTCGAACGGTTAACTTATTCAACACTGATATGCCGGTATTAACCGCATAAATAAGTGGAGACGTCGTTGCGTGTGGACGGCGGCAAAACCCGCATAAACACAAAAAACGGCAAACTTTCACGCAGGTCAGTTATAGGTAAAGTTTGGTCATCCCACTAAATGAAAGTGACGGTCCTACCCGCACAATCATGATAGAGGAAACTGAACACTAACCTATTGACAACCGCTCATCGAACGGTTAACTTATTCAACACTGATATGCCGGTATTCAGCGCATAAATAAGTGGAGACGTCGTTGCGTGTGGACGGCGACAAAACCCGCATAAAGACAAAAAAAGGCAAACCTTCACGCAGGTCAATCATAGGTGAAGATTGGTCATCCCGCTAAATGAAAGTGACGGTCCTACCCGCACAATCATGATAGAGGAAACTGAACACTAACCTATTGACTACCGCGCGTCGAACGGTTAACTTATTCAAAACACTTGGAAAATTGCTAAGTTAAACTAAAGTATGCACGAGCGAATCATATATTGTTTATGCGGCAAAACAAGTGCCAAATTAACCTATAATATGCATGAGCAAGTCATATAACGGTTATAAAGCAAGTCATCCAGTGAAAGTGGCGGTCCTACCCGCACAAACATTTATATTTCATAAAAAATTCAAACATTACAAGAATGGCCGGGTATCTACCCGCCTACAGAAATATAAATCTATCCTAACGGTGGGAAGGGATCTCAAGGTTCAAACTTCAGGACCATTCCCTCCAAACCCACTTGTACCCGCACCATCAGTTGGCTGTGGCGGTTCAAGGAAAGTCTTGAGAATGGTTAGTCCATCATCAGCAGCAGCAATCTCGTTCACCTTCTCCACCACCGGATGCGGGAAGGCAGCATACCGGTTCACTGCTTGGTCATAAGCTGCTTCAGTATCCACATCATATAGAGGGAAGTTGGAAGGCGGGATGCCCTTCTCAACAAACCCTAGACCAAGCAGGAAGCCAGCCTTTTCCCCATCCTCATGAGAAGCGTTGAGTGCTGCGTTCATGGCATCGTCATAAGATGTGTTCGTGAAGACTCGATGCACAACCTACAACAAGAAAAAATACAAGTATCAAAACCTTTTCTAAGCACAAAGAAAAGCGTAAAGATATTATGAAGCTACGCATATCTTCGACAACGCTTCTCGTAGAAGTCATTCCTTGGTAATCAGAGCTTCTTGGAGGGCAGCTTGAGCTTGGTCACGGGCGCGTTCGGCTTCATTCTTGTTAAGGTTGGCAAGCAACACTTCCTTAGCAGCAGCCTCTTCAACGCCCTTCAGCTTACGCTCAGTATGGTCAAGCATACCCCTCTGATCCAAGATCTCTTGAAGCTTCTTGGCGTCTTCCATAGCCAAAGCATCATGAGCCTGCTGAAGCCTCTCTAGTTTGGCTTTAAGCTCCTCATTTTCGGCGCGCAGAGGTTCAGCAACGGCTTCAGCCTTGGTGGCCCTCTCGGTCGCGTTCCGCGCAGTTTCCTTAGCCAACCGAAGCTGTTCGTTAACAGCTTGGGTAGCCTTGGAACGGGCCTCGAGCCGGGCCTGCACTTCAACCTCGAGGGCCTTGAAGGCCTTTTCCTTCTCCGCAGCAATTGCGGAAAGTCTCCTGTTCTCCTCCCGGATAGCCCGCGCCTGAGCCACTTCTTGGATACGCGCAGCCTTTAACTTGTCGTTTTCACGACAAAGCAACTCGACGCGCGGCTGCATCCGGGCAAGGAGAATCCGAAGCTCATTTGTCAGCCTACCCTCCTGGTAGCTAGACATGGCTTCCCCCAACGCGCCACTTGGGACCGCGTGACGCGCCCACTCGACGCAGTCCACAGCCGTACGAAGGGTTGTTCCCCGGCGGATGTTCCACCGTGGAACATACACCTCATTCGAATCCGACACTGCAAAAACAAAAAGCAGTTAGGAAAAGATGATATAAAAAAAAGAGAATAGGTCAAAATAACCCTACGCATCTGTAGGGTCGACAACAGGCCGGTAGCCGCCAAACCCATCACCCGAACCTAACGGATATCCATCCAAGAGGTCAGGCAGATGGGAAGGAGGCAGAGATTGGCTAGAAGCCCCAAACATACCTGCTGAACCGGCCGGGAGCGAGGTAGTCGCCGGTGCCGGAGGCACGGTTGAAGCCGCCGCGGTAGAAACCATCGGTGGTGAACTCACTGGAGGTGAACTCACAACCGTGGCCGCCGCTGCAGAGGAACCCGCAGAAAAACTCACCGCCGGCTCAGTGAAGGACGCAGTGAATATGGCCCTGTCAGCCGGCGGAGACGACGTCACAATTGGAACAGTTGCCTCAACTGGATGAGCAACTGAACCAACACTTGAAGCAGGCGCAGCCGCCTGGGTCATCGCCTCGGGTAGGTTGACCGAACCTACCGTCATGGGTCCAGAGGTGTTCCTCCCTGCTCCACTCTGGAATGCGGTAGCATCCACGCCTGCACGAATACAAGATATATAAGTATAATGGCGGAAACATATGCAGTTAAGGTAAATGAAGTTTATACTTACGAGTTTTCTTGAGCTTGAAGGTTCTGACAGGCGGGGACGAACCCGATGGAGCCGGCCTCTTCACGCCGGTCACCGTCGCCGTACTGGGTTGCCCGGAGGTGACAGCTGTCTCAACCTCCGGAACAGTGGTCTCACCACCACCAGGGTTCCCCGCCGCCTCCTCGCTCTCGGTCTCCGAGTCAGACCGGTTCCCCTGATCGGCGGAGGCAACCTTCACCTTGCCCTTCCCGCCAGCAGCCTTCTTCTTCCTCGCGAAGAAAGGACCATCTGCGGATTCCTCATCAGAAGATGACAAAATTAGAGGAATTCCAGCAGAGGTTTGAGCATTGAGAGGGCGATGGTTAAATAATCCCTTACCTGGCCGCCTGACGCTAAGAATCTCGTGGCCCGTCGGGTAGACCTCCACAAACCGATCCGCCGTTTGCTCCAAGATGGGCAACTCGTTCTCGTCAAGAGCACGAGTACCCAACCGAGCGGGACCACCGCTCTCCCGCGGGTACAGAAGAGACTGCAAGTCGTTCCCCTCTGAAAATAAACAGAAACAGTTAGAAGAAAAACCCTAAATCAGCAAAAAGATATGAAGCATACCGTAAGGGATAGAGTTCAAACCGTATTCGAGGACGATAGGAATCTGTGGCGCCTCTGCCCCAGCATCCTTCCATACCCGGCTCATCCCGAGAATCACCATCCCAGACTCCGCAAAGCGGTAAACCGGAGTCTGGATCCGGGAGATCTTGGCAAACCATTCCGCCTCCTGGTAGTTGGAGGCGTGAAGGCTGGGGAGTGCTCTCCCGTTCTTGAATGTCATCGCAATAGGGATGACACGGGCAGAGATATAGAAGAACTCCCGCTTCCAAGACCGAAGACTGCGCTCAGTAGCACAGATCTTCAAACCCTTGATCCGGGTGACCAAGGTGTACCAGCCTTGGATGCACCTCCAGGAGTAGAAGGTCATCAGGCGGTCGACATGGGGCTCCACGCCCAGAATGAGACACACCCATTCAAAATGGCGGATCTTGGCGATCGCCATTGGGTGTACCTCCGTCAGGTGCACACCGTGTCTCTCCAAAACACGGTATACAAACTTCGTCAATGGGAACCTGAGATTCCCATAGACGAAGAATGCAGCATATTCCCCTATCTTGCCTTTGGGGGCATCGTACACCGTCTGATGAGGCTCAGGAAACTCAGGCTCGAAAGGCTCGAGCATGAACTTCCTGACGATGTACTGATAAAGGTCGACGGGAAGAGCACACTGGCACTCGCCAGCAGTACTCTTATCGTCCTTATCGGACGTGGACGTCGGGTGCTCGGCGAACACGTCAGACTCCTCGGCGGTAGCCTCAAGATCATGGGTAGAAGACATTTTGGAGGATGGAAAGAAGAACGATTTCAGGATAATGCTCGACAAAAGTTAGAGTATTCGCCGGAAATCGCTTAGAAGATGAAGTGAAACTGTGAATTGAGATGCATCATCTCCTCCCTTTATATACTCATCGCAATGAATGCGATGAATTTAATGCGGAGGAGAGAGGATAGCGCAGGTGCAATGAAACTATGACACGTGGAAAGAGCACGCTGGCAACAGCTGTTGACAGGACGCGTGCCGTAAACTTCGTGCCCACGCGCCCGAAAACTCGCGCCCACGCGCCTGAAAAAGCGTCTGGAATGACCATATACTGTCACGTCGCCATAACTTCATGCACGTCCTGAAACTGTCAGAAGAAACCGTCAGACCACGCTGACGTCCCTTCAACAGTTGGACTGTTCTTATCCTTTCACCAACTCTTCGAATTTCAAAAAGATTCAAAAGTAGGCGTGACTGTACCCCCTTACCTTGGCAACCAAGTAACTATAAGACAGGTGCGGGTACAGTGTCAAGGCAAAACCCTTCACATACTTAGCACCTGCAGGGAATTGAAGCCAAGAATACCTCGGCAACCAAGTAACTATAAGACGGGTGCGGGTACAGTGTCAAGGCAAAACCCTTCACATACTTAGCACCTGCAGAGAATTGACGCCAGGAATACCTTGGAAGTAAAGTAACTATAAGACGAGTGCGGGTACAGTGTCAAGGCAAAACCCTTCACATACTTAGCACTCCGCAGGGAATTGAAACCAAGAAGGATCTTCTGGGCCATGCTTGCGGAAACGGAAATAACATCCCCGCATAGCGGGAACGTTGACAACTAGATTGTTTGAAGCTCCAAGATGGAATTGGTTGTTTAACATAATTGATCACTATGTTTAAAACTACCAAAACCTCATGGAGAATCTACACAAGTGGAACTCAACGCTCCTGACTTGCGAGGATGTTACAGACCTACCCGCATCATACCCAAAGATCAAGCAGAAAAGTCGGGAATTTCTGCACGTGACATTAGGACTTCCGCGGGAAGAATCCACATGGAAAACCTTAAAACTAAACCCTTTTCAAAACCCCTTTGCTTAAGTCCAAAAGTTCACCTCACTTATTAACAATTCATGAGAAGAACATTGGACTGGGGGGACTTGAAGAGGTAGGTCCCAGCAGAGCCCAGTTGGACCCGCAAGACTCACTTCAAACAGAGACGTCTGCGCAGTCGGACCGGCAAGACTCACCTCAAAGGGACGTCTGCGCGGTTGGACCCGCAAGACTCACCTTAAGGGACGTCTGCGCAAAGACCAACTGGATCCGCAGGACCCACCATGCTCAGAGACGCGACGTCCTTACGCGCAGTACGCAAGCTGCTCCCGCAGGAAACGCCTCCCAATGGTCGACGTACTCCGCCTGTTCCCGCAGCTACGGATACTAGCCATTAGGGAAGGCTACCCGCACAGCAAGGCTACACGCACAAGGCACTAACTCTCAAATAATTCAGTAATGTCACCTGAAGAAGGAATGAGCAAGCCGGGAACACTCCCGCCCAAAGCCGGGAACACTCCCGCCCAAAGCCGGGAACACTCCCGCCCAAATGAGCCAGTCCGTACGATACTGGAGGATCTTTTGTACTGTACCTGCCAAGGTATGGACAAAAGATCTGACAAAAGTTGCGACAGCTCACTGACAACAGTACGACGGGCAGCACGCTCTAGTACTTAAAGTCACTATCAGCCGCTGCCTACTCACCAACCCCTATCGGGGCACGTCCATAGCCTGCAGTTGGTGGAAAGGGAATAGTACACAGCCGGCCTGGTCACTATCAGCCGCTGCCTACCCACCAACCATCAGCATGGCACGTGCATAGCCCACAGTTGGTAGAACAGGAATACTATTCAGCCGGCTGTACCTGCTTGGAAACCTACCTTCGGCTATAAATACTCCAACACCTTGGAACGGTATTATCATCTTATATCTCCATATATTATCTGATATCTGCTCTAGTCATTTCTCTTAATATACACTTATATTCAAGAGCAATCTAGTCTGATTCTCACGCCGGAGGGTGGTCACAAGGAGGTACCCCCCCTTCTCAGTGACGAGCTCACGGTGTCTGTTTTGCAGGTCATCAGAAGAACAACCATCTTTGCCGGACCTAACCCTCGTGGAAAACATCTATTTAACCCCCAAATTATCCGTAATCTGCCCGGGTCGATTAGTGTTTCTTCAAGTATTATGTTGTGTTGTTTTAGAAGCGGAATAGAAATGGACTAAGAGCCTCTTTTAATATCATGGGTGGAAAACATAATACGGCAACAAAAGCCAAAGCATTTATCAAACTTAGCTTAGAGCCTTAGATCAAGTCAAGGAAAAAGTTAATAGGATATCTTAAATGCTATTGTACAGCAACTAGTAACCATTCAAAAAGTATGAGTTGTATGATTAAACTAAATATATGTTTCAATTAAAGGCTATTTAAACAAGATGATGAAAAACAATAAATGTTGGTCAGTTGTCACATGTTTAAAACCATTTTCATATAAACCGCAATCATCACTATTCTCATAGCAAAAGTTTAGATACGAATCGAGAAATCATGGAACCAATGCCAAGACTACGACCAATGTGATTGAACTAGAACAACTATTTGGGATAGACAAGAAAACGGGGATGTGTCATGTGTGTATTTGAGTAAAGTTCAGTATACTGCATAATATCATTGAATTAGGTATTTCATGTATAAGTATCGAGTATAATAACAGTCATGATAATTATAGATCCGCGAAAATCATCTTTTTCTCATAATCGGTCACTATCGAAGCCATCTTTGTAGTCATTGTTTTCTACTTCATTCTGGTGGATTGATGAACACTCGTATAGTGAGTTTGGTAAATGGTAACATAAGAAAGATGAAAAGAAAGTAGAAATAACACCGTTCATAAAGTGTATTTATTGTATTCATTAAAAGGTATTGACTTTTGCACATTCACAAAGAAAAACATGCGAATGCTATAAACAATTATTTAGAAATATTTAAGATACATTATACATGCTATGTGACCCATGTCTAACTTCAACTAGGCTCTAAATGCTTAGGGATACATATTTTAATCCTATTCACACACTTTATTATTGTAATTTGTAAGGTCTAAGTTGTGTGTTGAAGCTATAATATTAGAATTAGTCATGACATGGAATGGCTTTGAATCTCTGTTGTGTATGTGTTATCATTAATTTCCTTCAAACACGTTGTGTCCATTGGCTCGAGGTTTTCGCTTCCCATGTATAAATAATTGTGTATGTTCACGTATTAATATACATCTCTTTCGGTTTATTTCACTACAGGTTATAAGCATGTGACTTGAATGCTTGCTAACTACAGTAATCATGTGTATGTGACTTACCCTTTTCTAAAAAATATAAAAGAGACATGTGAACAAGAGGAAAAGAAGATACAACATTATTTATATGGTCGATACACGCACGGTCGCACCATGGATCAACTATATATCGAATCACTACACTCTTTATATCATACTAATTTTTATCCCCCATATTACGGAGATTGTTTTATATTATTTGTTTTTAATATTTATTTATTTTTTGAATTATCATTTCTTTTAATTGTATGAAAGTTAATAATATACTTATGGTTTGATGATAAATTGTTTCACAAATAAATGAGATGTTATAACCCGGTTTAAAAGCTATATGGGTTTAATGAGACTCAAGACCCGCTTATTTTTTTACTATAATTTAAAAAATATATGGTTTGGTGAGACCCATACCCGTGAATTCGGATCAAATGTATGAGAAGCCTCCATTTAAAAATCAAGCAAATCTTGTGACTTCAAGAAAAGGGGGAGCGACCATATCGTGACACGTAGGATTTCTGGGTCTTCATTTATATATACTATAGATAGATATTAATCAACAGAACAGTCATGATCAATGAACTTCACTATGAGAGATTGACAAAATATATGGTTTGATGAGACCCATACCCGTGAATTCGGATCAAATGCATGAGAAGCCTCCATTTAAAAATCAAGCAAATCTTGTGACTTCAAGAAAATGGGGAGCGACCACATCGTGACACGTAGGATTTCTGAGTCTTCGTTTATATATACTATAGATAGATATTAATCAACAGAACACTCATGATCAATGAACTTCACTATGAGAGATTGACAACATTCGGTAAAGGTTCCAAGTTGTCTAAAGAACTTCGACCAGTCAATGGCTCAATCATAGATCAGCCACGCCTAATGCTGAACAAACCTTGATGTTACAAAAGTTAAAGAACAGCGATCGACCTATAACCCGATCAACGATTAACAACTCAAGTACACTACTACTCAACAATTTTGTCAATAAAATTTTTAACAATCCAAGTCAACATCAAACACACACACACCTACATTTTCAAGAAAGACGAAAAGTGAAGGTAACTAAGGTCCCTTGATAAAAAAAAATAACCACTTCTAAACTACTTTATAATACATATATAAGTTATAAATTACTTAAACTTCATTTAAAACCGTTCAAACTATTATAAAAGTAAGTCTAAGCATAGTGATCAATATATACAAAAAGAAACCTTCATTAAATAATTCATAACACTATACATAGTAAGTTTTTAAAAAATTAAGGAGCTTTAAATATATTGACTCTTACGTCTTGTTCTTGAGTTTTTTAACCAAGGAAAGAAAGAGAAATGAGAGGGAATGATAAGAAAGGGAATGGGAGGAAAGGAAATTTTTTTAGTTAGGTGTGTTCTTGAGTTTGAAGGAAACTAGAGGAAAAGAAATGATAACTATGTTAAAAAATAGTTATCCTTAGTAATAATCCCATTTTTGGGAGGATAACTTATTGTGAAAATACATTAATTTAATCCCTTTTAACTCCTCCTACTTTTTTCCTTTCCATCATAAAAAAACTCAAGAATATCCATCTTTTAACTATTCTTAGTTTTTCTATTCTTTCCCTTCTTTAAAAAAAACTAAAAAACAGGGTGTTAGCACCAAACAAGAAGTGATGATGTAACAAAAGGTGTCGTGGATGGTGGCACGAGTAGAGGAGTGGGTGATTTTGGTGGACTATTTACATCCATGACGACAGCTAAGCATGATATGTTTTTCACTCAGATCTTAACACGTGTACGGTTGTAATTGAACCAGGTACATTTACGTACCAAAATTTTTGACCGACAGTCACTTTACTTCCTAGTAATTATTGTCACGTGGAACACAAAAATCGTCCCTTTGCCAATATACAAGGTTGTTTTCAATATAATTTGCATGTTTGCTATTGCAAAAAACATACATTTCATTTTAGAGATACTATTTTATTTTATTTTTAATTATTAAGCTTTTTTCACATAAGATATGTTTGTACCTTTATTAATAAGTATAATGTCATAATGAATATCATAAAAAAAATTCTTATTACACTAAAACTAATAAGAAGTAGCTTATTGAAATAAATTTGAAAGTTATTACAGATTCTTGTGGAAAAACAAAAATAGAAATGCTTCCAAAGTATTATAACTTTTTGAATATCTTTTCACTTCAAAATACCATTCATGTAAATTTTCACTAGACAATATGATTTGTATAAAATCTCATTCTTTGGATAAAAGTAGTTAATGTTTTATAATGTGTTTAAAACTAAATTTTGTTCTATTTACAAATTACAAGTATAGTGTCGAATTTACATTGTGTGCTCTATTTAAAGTCTTTACGCACTTCCTAGGAAAGTACATTTTTAATTTAAAACATTTTTTATATATATTAATTATTATGTAAAAAACAATATGTATAATATTTAGGGGCATTTAGAACAAACTCACTGCTCACACAATGGATAAAAATTACATAAATTTAGAAACTAAAAAAACAAACATCGTGAGTGGATCTGTGGGATTGGGACCCACTGGGCCAAGTCACAGTGCTTAGACTATGCCCATTGCTGATCCAATGCCTACAAGATCGGACAAAAAAAAATTAAAAAAGCCATGAGAATATTGCAACCACGATCAAGATTGCAACCATGTTTGAAGATAACGGAATCCAAGTGTCACACTTGGGTTGGTTGGTTTTTTTTTTTTTTTTTTTCTCTTAACATAATTAATTTTAATTATAATTTGATTTTTCTTAAATAACTTATAATATTTAAAATTTTAAAAAAATTTAAAAACACAATCTTGTTTAGTTTTTTTTGTGAACATTCCGGTATAAATTTTATTAAAAACGGAGTTCGTTTCAAAATTTGCATTTTTAATACAAATTAAATATTAACATTATCTTCGTTACCACATGTCACGGGTTTACTAATTGCTTGGATTTTGTTTAGATAACATTATCTGGCGTTATCAACTAGATATCCAAACATTATCTTTGTTTCCACGTGTCACCATGTTACTGGATGCTTAGATTTTGTTTATCCCACATATCCCACATTTTATTATTTATTTTTAATTCATAACAATTATTTATATATATATTTTGGTTTTTGTTTTATAACGAATGAGTTCTAGTGAAAATGATGAACCACTCTTTCAATACTCTACTGAACGAATTGCAAGACTATCCAGTTATATGACGAATATGGCACAACTTCGTAATAGAGAAGCTCATAACATTCTAAAAAACGATTTGATTGAGCATATATGGCAGAAATTTGGTGTTGATGAATAAGTATGTAGTTTTGTATCATCAATATGTGTAATTTTGTATTTCATGCTACTATTGTAACTTATTTTTATCTATTTTATAAAATGTGTTTGATTAATATATATATTTAAAGTTTTTTATATTTAAAAAAATATAATAACTTAATTATATTTATATAGTTAATCAAAACTAATTATAAATTGAATTTATTTAATAAAAAAAGGATGAGATTGGGTTGTTAATGGGAGTAAAAGATTCATCATCATCATCATCATCATCATCATCATCATCATCATTGTACTCAGTATATCCCACCAATAGCAAAGCTATAGCAGGGTCTGAGGAGGGTAAGATGTAGACAGCCTTACCTCTACCCCATAAGGATAGAGAGGCTGCTTCCGGTGAGACCCCCGGCTCGATAGTAGTTTTGCATCAAGCCTTGGACATAAGGCACATAGCACTCAATCATCGGGACACCGGCTGATCGGTGCATGTACCCTTGTCTTTCGGCTATCAACGCCACTACATGATGCCTGATTAACCGTCCGTCACTTTTAACGTTATTTTCACGAGATTAGTAAAATAACGTCAAAATTAGTGCAATTTCACTTTTGCCCACCCGAGGGTTCACACATATATACATCATATGTGCGCACCGCAAGCAGGGCTAATGGGAGTAAAAGATTGGAGTGGGTTAAATTTTGTAGATTGAAGAGAGAGAAATTAATTTTATAATGTAGGATTGAGATTCTGAGATTGTGAATGGGAGTAGTCTTATCCAGGCTGGGCTTTTACCTGATTGACTGCAATCTCCAATCGTGGGCCCTCATGTTTTCGGGTTTTAACTTTTACACCCGATAAATAAATAAATAAATAAATAGAAATGCGAAATATTTTATATTTGGTAGTAATTTTGATGTTGTAAATATGTAAGTTTGTACTTTGTTTCTTTTTTGATGACTAGCTTTGCTTGTTGCCGTTTTAATACAATACCGACTTTCAAAGGAAATCTGTTTTGGTTCTTTAAAGCATTTAATGCACTTTTTAATTCACGTATCATCAAAAACTTTATTTAGGGGAGACATTTAATTAAATCAGCAACAAAGAAATTATTTTATGAAAAATATGTTTGTTACTATAATAAACCCTTATGTTAATTTCTGATACAACACGAATTCAACATTAAGATAATAAGATTTTAGGTTATAACATCTAAAATGTTTAATAAACATATCACGTTATGTTTAGCGTTAGTAATTTGTTTAATGTTATATGCCGTTTGGGTTAACATAAATATTTAAACATATCAACCAGTCAATATGGTAAACAAAACTCATGTTTTGCAAGGTTAATATGTATCCTCATTTATGATTTATTGGATTATAATAATCCCTACTTAACAGTATTGTCTGATAACAATTCATATTCAATTTATCGCCACTGGTAGTCCCAAATTTATAAAGTTAGCCCTAGTGGTCCCCGTTAAAAATGACTTAACAGCGTTATATTTTTTTTCTGAATTTCAAAATAATATTTTAGGGCTTTTGATTGAAAGTAGGTTACGAATCGACTAATATAAAACTTAGCTCGAAACATTGATTCAAACAACGTGATTTTTGTTAGTGTAAGTTCGAACACTCTAATTGAAGCATTTTTTCGTCGTTTTGGAACACTGTTTCGAACTAAGTTTACATCAATCAACTCCTATCCTCATTTCAATCAAAAGCCCTAAAACATTAGTTTGAAATTCGGAAACAAGTATAACACCGTTAAGTCCTTTTTAACGGGGGACCATTGTGGGTCAACTTTATTTAATTCGGGACCGTCAGTGACGATAAAATGAACATGGATCATTATCGGCCAATACTATTTAATAAAGATTATTAAAATCCAATAAACATTTATCATATTCATTTGTTGTACACTATTTTTACAATCGTCAACCAGGTTTTGACTCCATTTATCATATTCATTTGTTGTACACTATTTTTACAATCGTCAACCAGGTTTTGACTCCCTTAAATTGTTTACAACCGATTACTCATTTACAACCATCAAGCCACTTACAATTCGCCAAACATGTTTGACTCGTTTATATAAACAGGTTATACATGTCATATTTATGATACATGATCCAAAGTATGTACAGATTAAGACTTCAATTTAGCTTGCTACAATTACCACCTCTAAGGTGTATGCAAAGATATATAAAATAGCTTTGCATAAATTAAGCAGTGGAAAAAATTCAATATGCAGTTGAAGCAAATATATAATTAGTAAATAATTAGCATATTGATTATTGCGAACATAAAATCCATATATAATCTTAAAGTTGCAATAACAGTATATTCAGAATTCAAATGTCGAAAGAGTCAATCTAAAGCATAAAACATTACATTAAACAATTTTGCATACTCCATTGATGCCAATCAAGATAAATCTGTTCTTGTTCTTTTCATTATGGCCTCAAAACCGGTGTTGTAGTTCCAATATCGACCAGTATGCGCAACTCTTAAGCCAGTCGTGTAGGCATTGCAGTTATGATATAAGAAAAGAAAGAGATCATATAAACATATTGAGAGGTGACTGGCTAAATGGGCGGGTCAATCAACTTCGGTGACTGGTCAAAACGGGCTCAAGTTGAAACACATTGTGATATTGTAATGGGTCAGGACGACACAAATGGAGTTCTTTTAATTTTGAAAATATGTAGGCAAAAGATCATTTTTTTAGTTACAAAAAGACTAGCTTTACAATAATAATCTTAATAAAAGATATCAGTTGCCTTTTTCTGATCCATTTCAGTTAAAACACGACCGAAATTGACTTGTTAATAAGTATACGAGTCAAAATTGTCGCCCAAGTATACATAAACAAAATTTCCTTCGTCATGTTTTTCACTTCTTCATGGGACCAAATTGACTCGTTAACAAGTAAATGGGTCAAAATATTAGCTTTTTCATTTGAAATTAAAAAACAACACAGATCAACTCATTGTTGATAAGTAAAAGTGTCAAAATATTAGCTTTTTTACCCAATTGAGATAAAACATTACCCAAATTGATTCGTCAATAAGTAAATGGGTCAGAATATTAGCTTTATTTTAGTTGACCGCTCAAATCAACTCATTAAAAAAGATAGGCAAAAGTTTAGCGTTTTTTAATTTAACAGTTTTGAGATAAAACGACCCGAATTGACTCATTAATAAGTAAATGGGTCAAAATATTAGCCTGTTTCTTTTACCTGTTTTGAAATAAAGCGACCCAAATCAGCTCATTCATAAGTAAATGGGTCAAAATATTCATTGTTTTTTTTATTTGACTCATCAATTAATTGATAAGTAAATGTGTCAAAATAATAGTTATTTTTTTTCCATTTCAGCCATCTTAGTTTTAGATCAAACACAAGTACACAACCCAAATCAACTCATTAATAAGTAAATTGATCAAAATATTAGCTTTTTTTATTTGATCGTTATAAAACAACCCAAATCAACTCATTCACAAGTAAACGAGTCAAAATCTTAGTTATTTTTTACTTGAGCCGTTTGAGCTAAAACACGACCCAAATCGACTCATTAATAAGTAAACGGGTTAATTAACTGTTATTTTTTACCCTGTTTCAGATAAAAACACAACCCAAATCGACTCATAAATAGCAGCTATTTTCAATTTAACCCAATTGAGATAAGGCACAACCCAAATCGACACATTAACAATAACAAGTAAATGAGTCAAAATTGCCCCTCAATGCATGCAAAAAAACTTTCCTTGGGCAAACCAAATCCAAATTTCACTTCTTCATGGGACCCACAAACTGGGTCAACAAAAATAAAATAGTATGTGACAGTATACCATCAAAAATTCAAAACCCCAATAATCTCTAGTTCTATAAAGCAAAGTGTCAAGGGCAAGATGGTACTTACACAATTTAGCATGCTTATGTCCAAAAATTCCTTAGAACAGCAGCCATTTTTTGGAGGACTGTTAACAGAATGATGAACACACAATCAGCAGGATGAAATAACTACTTGTTTTTAAAATGTGATCAATTTCACAGTTCATGTGTGAACTACCTGATAACATGCTACTTTTCAACCCCATCATCATGCACAGTCAGCATCAACTATCTGCACATAAAACCCATCAAGAGTCCAAAAATTTGATTTTTAAATATCAACATGGAATTTAACAATTTCATTTGCATATCACAAGAATATTGTGGCCAAGAATCTTTCCATATCGATTTGAATAACTAGGAACAGAAATAAGGGGGTGTTTGGAATTTTGGATATACTATGTGTTTTGCAAGTTGTCATATTTTCGACAATCAGGTAAAACAGACTGACTATAATTGGATATGCTATGCGTTTTGGCCACTTTAAGTTGCAATAAGCCGAACTTTTTTTTATTAACTTTAGGACACTAAAAGGCGATTAGGTGGTTTTAGAAACATGTGTGGTTTTTAGGTAGTCCTATATAAAATTTAACCCGTTTAATAAACGAATCATATAAGTAGCCTGATTATAATTGTGGAGTGTTTGAGAGACCATGTGAAGAATTTACGCTTCTCAAAAAATATTGTTGATTGTTTGTATCGACTAAATGATTTAAAATACTATACTTCTCATTTAAGTGTATGTTTTCAATAACATTCCATCTTCATTTTGTGGCAGTTAAAATAGTGCATGCTGGCTGTAGCTCCTCGCCACTACACATATGTGATCATATTGGGTTGTGTGATTTATGAGGGGCGTGAATTCTTTAACCGATCTCGAACACTGCACAAATATGATCAGGTTATAGGTTGACTAATATAACTTGTTTATTAAACGGGCTAAAATTTATATCTTTGACTACCTACACACCAAACATGTTTCTAAAACCACCTATAAATGCTTTTCAGTCTCCTAAACTACCTAAAAATAAATATAAAAACTCCAAAAATCCGATACTCAGCTGTTTTTGCTGTTTGGGTATATAATTATTTAAGGATAATCAACAGATAAAAATGCAAATCCAAACGGCCCCTAAATTTGTTATCAGATAATTCAAACTCATTACCTGCAAATTGCAGCAATGAATGCAAGATTGTTTCCATTAGTTTCAAAAATTTTGCACCACTTCATGATTACTTCCCTTTGACAAAACCTGTAGAGTTGTGCCTTTCGTGATCCAAGCGGTCAGCTCAGGTTGACTTTCAAAAGGTCTGATTGGATACAGACTTTCATCCTCCAGTTTTACACCATAAACAAATGGTAGCCTAAGTGACAGGAAACTCTCGGGTGGTAAAATTACCAGACTGCCCATGCTGAACTGCAGCTTCTGTTCACGCTCAGGGACAGATGGAGGTAAACATGACACCTGAAAATTCAATCAAGAGAAACCAATCAATTTTATAAAAAGATAAAACACCGTACAAATAGATGTGACAATTTTAGTCCATATTATACTGATTTAAGGGTCAACTTTAATTTTGCACGAGACCATATTTTTAATAGTAAAAGATAATGAATCTCATATTCTTAACTAATAACTATACCCTTATCAATAACATTAAGAGTTAATTACACGGATGGTCCTTGTGGTTTGCATATTTAGTCCCCCACCTTTCTAGTTTGGCCCCAAAAATGTGTAATATATATACATATATATTTTTTTCTATTTTAACACAAGGCTAGTTTGGTCATTTCATTCAAACATAAGCAGGATATTTAACGTCAATCCACTAGAAAGACAATCTGTGTTACGTTTAAGTGAACAGTAGGACTACCAGTGTAATTTAGAAAAGTGGGGAAACTAAACACGCAATATGAATAAACCAAAGGGACCATCCGTGTAATAATCTAATATTAACATATAAATATATACAAGTTTATGAAGCCTTTAAAAGATACCTCAAATTGTATAACTGGACATGTAGCCAAGACAACAGGGAAGGGAGGTGTGACCTGCATAATACTATCAATAAAATAATCACGCGTATATAAAATCATCATGAATAAAAATTTCTTACAAGAAAAATTCTCTGAAGCTGTGAAATAGTGCCAGCAAATTGAACATTTGCCTGGTCAGTCTTGTTCTTATGAATCTGACAATGAGGGCAATTTAGGTATAATGGTATATTTCTATTAAGTAAAGCAAAAACGCCATTATCATCATCATCATCAAGTGTCATCGCATGCAGGCCTTTTTCAATCTCTTTCGTGTTATCACTTTTCACAAGACCATTTTGTTCTTTTGACTTTCCCGGATTTCTAACTGGCCTATTTGACTGTCGGTTGACTTTCCCGTGACCATGTTTACCACCCGTTTTTGACAAATCTACCCCTTTGCGGTCAACATTTTCAACTTCATCTAGTGCATAAATTGATCCGAGCCCTTTAAGATGCTCGGGTGTTAATATGAACCGGTGTCCACATGGACATTCGTGTTCAAATCCAATATACACCACCGCTTGGTTTAAAGAACTTTCCTTATTGTTCATGGTTGCTAAATTACCAAGACTTCCCTTCTGCAAAAACGGGCTACCATTCCCATTCCCGTTGACGGTTTCATGAAACGATGAAATATTTTCCATCTTTTTAGATTCTTGATTATCATTAGTATCGTGCATTTTCACAATGGTAACGTTTTCCAAAACTTTTTTCTTTGATTGAAGTGGCGGGAACCCGGAGTTTGTAGCAGCGGGCCCCGCGACTACCTCAGAGAATGGTTTTTTCATAGTATAGCCAGCAACCACTTGAGGAGAATTATTATTGTTTTCATCAAATTTATTATCTTTATTATGAATTTCCACCTCGTTTCCTGATTTCTTAACCTTTTCATCTGAAACTGCTTCGACCCACGAATCTTTACTAGACCCGTTTGTGGAATACGCGTGTAAAAGACCCTGTTGTTGTAAACTCGCAAATTCTTTATGTTTTTCAAGATAAAACTTCCATTTTAGAAGAAATTTTTCGGTGGATGAAAACCCACTTTGTAGTAGACCTTTAGACGGTTGATAGTATCTTGACCCACCAATTCGGGTCAAAATCCAAGATGATGATTGAACCGGCCCGGTTGTGTTACCTTTTAATAAATTAAGGCTTGGAAGAAGCTTATCACATTCTGGGTAACAACTAAAAGTCACATTAGCGGTTTCAAAGTCAAACGGGTCTAATCGTAATTGCCTCGACCGACCACACGCGCATGCATGCAAAAACACAAAACCACTAGAATGCGGTTGACTAGTCAACTCATGCCTTTGGTGAATGCATGGCTTACCGGTCAAACTAACCGCATCACAAAGTTGTCGACCCGAAACCCAAATTGATGTACACTCGTCCTCTAATTTTTTCAAATAATGTTGCACGGCGGGTCCTTTGACCATTGACTTAAAAAAAGTCACTGCTTTGAGCAAATGGGCTTCATGCAACGACGTCGGGTAACATGTTGGTAACCCGTTTAAGTAAACGTCTTTAGCAACAGGTAGGGCCCGCTGGCACCATGAAATTGAAAACTTAGTGTTGAGTTCTCTGCTGTTATCTAAATACGTTGCTGCAAGTTCTAATGGGTCATGATTGCCTTCAACTGTTGGCATAATAATATTTCTTTGCCGGGGTCGTCTTTTGTTATGATCAGGCACGGGGTCAGGTTCAGGTACTAACCCTGGTTTAGCAGAAAGAAGCCGGTGCAATATAGTTTGACTGGAAGTCAACCAAACATCAAGAGTTGGAAGTTCAGGAGTTGTAGAAGACTTTCCGGAAGCTACACTGGCGGCAGCGGCGGCGGCTGCAACTGCCACCATTCCAACACCACCAGACGACACGTTATTTGTGCTTAAACCCGAACTGCCCCGACCTCTTAATATATCACATTGTTTAAAAATAAACTCCTTAATAAAAGCAATATCTTCTTTATTTGAACTTTGACTACGACTCTCAAGTAAAAGTGAATCCGAAGTTGAGATACCGTTTAGAACATTCTCCACAATACTCGTAGCAAAGTCCAATGGTTCGCCTTTCAGGTTCGACTTTTGGTCAAGAACCGAAACCGCTTTCGATGCATCAAGTGAAAACAAAGGTGCAGGGTTTGAAACAGGCCCACTTCTTGACCCGGGAGGACCCGATTCAGAGCCCGAAAGCACTCGACACTTTTTAATTAGAAACCGAATCTGCCCCTCGAGAGAAGATTGTAACTTTTTCTTCAACCCCCCTTCGGGTTTTGTGGCGGGGCGTGATAATACGACTACTGAACCAGGCCCTTTTAAGTTATTCAAATTTGAAGACGAGTTTGATGATGTGGACTCGTTTAACTCATCCGGGTCACATATATCATCAATGAAAACAAAAAGTATAACCGGGGTACAATGTCCAGGAAATAAAGAAGTAAATGAACCTGAACCCGATGTTGATGTGACTGATGGACCGTTTTTACCGGGAGATCGGTTTTTGGAAGGTGGGCCAGATTGAGAAGTTCTTGAAGAAGGTGATGTATGTGATCTTGATGATGTTGCTTGAAGCATTTGCGGTTTAATATATGAATACATCGCGCGCTTCGCACCTTGCAAAAGTCTAAATTTTTTTAGAATTTGAATGTCAAAGTGTGAGCCCTCTTGCAGAAGTATGACCATGTGGCAGACCTGCATTTCAAATCACAATGACTTAATAACAAAATAAGTAGAATTATGCTTGCAAATCAACCAAATGTTCAAAGAAACGTTCGACAAGAAGTTTGTTTGTGTCATTTGTTTAATAAACGAATGATCATGAACAAATGTTTTTGGTCAATTAGTTAAACAAACAAGCATGAAAACATGTATTGCCCATTCACTTATGTTCATTAACGTTCGTCAGTTAAATTCGTTATGTTTATTCATTTACGTTTTTTAGTTTACACGTTCATTAAAAAAATCTAGAGCATTACCGTTTAGTCTAATTTTATGAAACTAAAATACCACCAATATAATTTAGTCTAGCTTTATTGCTTTTTTACATCCAACATATAGCTGTTTATGTTTACTTTCAATTAATGTCCGTTCATCTATATGCAACAAAGTTGTCCGTTTGTGTATGTTTACATTTGTGAACCGTTCGTTTATACTATTAACGAACAAACAGAAGCGAACACTCATTTTCTGAACAGACGAACACAAACAAGAAACTCCGTGCGTTTAATAATTCGAGTTCGGTCATTTCATTTAAGTTAAACGAACCAACACGAACATACCATGTTTGTTTCATTCAGTTTTTTTACAGAATACAAACCTAACTAGAATCAGACAACGTCTAATGTGAACTACTGAACTTTCTACAAGTCATAACATATCAAAGTTGTAGTTCTGAACTAACAAAGAAGACCATGGCATATTCAAGAAATCAATAGAGTTGCGAGTATCGCCAATCATACACAAGAAAAAATAATATTTTTGTGATTCAGCAATTTGCCTACACCCATGGTCGTTCTTATGAATCTTACAGTAGAATTTGCAAATTAGTTTAACTCTAAGAACATACACTGTCATTCCTTTAATAACCGGAATTCATTAAGTCAAATTGTGTTCCTAGTCATCTAGAATAACAGTTTTCACACAAATCAACAAGTTTTATCTGTCCAAAAACATTAACAGCTATATTATAATCGAAAAAACCCTAAATCGTACTAAACCAATTGTGTGATCCAGCAATTGCCTACATCCACAGTTGTTCTTATAATTCGTACTACGAATCTTGTAAACTAGTTAGCTCAAAAGAACATAATAGCCTTAATAGGAAAATCAACAAGTTTTATAAACATTAATTAGTCCTGTAAATGAACCGAACGTTCAGTGAATCGTTCAACTAGAAGTTGTTTATGTTCATTCGTTTAGTAAACGAACACGAACAAATGTTTTTGGTCAATTAGCTAAACGAACATGAACACATGTATCATTCATACGTTCGTCATTTATATCCATTAATGTCTATTCGCTTACGTCCTATTACGTTTGTTTGTTTGTTTACATATTCAATAAAAAAAATTGACCCGTTACCATTTAGTCTTATTTTATGAAATTAACATATCACCGATTACAACTTAGTCTAGTTCTATAAATTTTAACATCCAACATATCAATGGTCATTCAGTTACGTCCGTTCATATATGTTTCAGTAAACTCCATTCACTTGCGTTGGTTTGCATTCCTAACCCGTTCGTTCATCTACCAACAAACAAACATTAAGACACTCTATCCGTTTTATTGTTCGTGTTCAGTCATTTGTTCGGTTCATTTACAGGCATAACTAAAACTTTCAACGAGTCATAACATATCAAATTCAAAACTTTGTAACAAACAAAACAAACTCACAGAGAACATAAACAGCATCCCTTGCATCTCCCCAAACTCGTGTTTCTCAAAACCCGAACCGAAACCATCCTCGGAATCAAACACGGGACACTTACTACAACACGACTGCAAATACAAAACCCCTTTTGACTCCTCATAATAATAACTAACCCCTCTCTCCTCAAACCAAACCCTAACCTCTTCACTCACACCTTCAACTGTTTTCTCAATTCCATACGCCACGTCACCCTTCCCGGACCCAAACACATTATCATCTATAATCCGATTAATTAATTGGCTCACGTCCGCTTTACGGCGGCCGATAAAACCCACCACCACGACGCCGGTTTGTCGGGACGGTGGAGGCAGAGGTGGGAGTGGCGGCGGTGGTGGCAGAGTGGTGGTGGTTGATGGTGGAGTGATGGCCGGAGATGATGGTGGTCGGATTAAGACCCGCATAGGGGATTGATTTGGTGCCGTCATGTGGAGTTGAAGGTGGGGTTTGTACAGAGAAAGTACAGTGAAGAAAGAAGATAATAATAGTTAATGGGGTGGTTTGTAATATTAAGGAAAGTGTAGTGGTTGTTTTGGAACTTTTTTAATGATCATTGGTTGTAACGTGCATTTAAATCTTATCTTACTCTACAAGTAAAAGAAAATATTAAAGCTTATATATCAAACCTATATTTTTTCTAATTTCTAATCTTTCATTTCAGCTATTAATGGTTTATGGGTCAAAACAATTTTATTAAGTGAGTTATAACATAGTGTAAATTTGATTCATTATTGAATTAAGTGTCATTTTCATACTTGAGGTTTGATCAACTACACAACTTTAGTATATTTTTTAAAATTTCTTGCAATCAACACGTAACGTGTCCATTAAAATCATGTTATTTTAGTACTTTATGTTAACCACATTTGTTTTTTTCCATTAAATTAATTTATAAATTTTTGAAAATCACAATTGAAATAACGGACCTTATTTATTTTTATTATTTGACAAATCTCGTGTAATACACGGGTTCAAAAACTAGTTTTAGTATATTAATAAGTGGTTAAATTTATATTTATATAAAGAATATACATAAAAGGGGTTCATTTCTTTATTCAGTTGACACAAAGCTATGCGGGCGATAGTCACCTCCTCTTCACAAGCTCTCATGTGTGTCGACTCCCACTTGGTTGCATTCAATAATTTAGATGTGCTTTTGGATGAATGTTGATGTATTAGAATTGTTGTCGGTGCTCATTAATGCTAATTCATGTCCATTTGTATACATTTATGTGTAGGTCAATTATGCTCATGTGTGCTCGTTTATGATTGTTTAGATTTTAAACAAGCGAACATGTAAATGCCTATCTTTTTAACCAATGAACACGACAACAAAAAAATTGTTTGATTATATGTTCATGTTTGTATTCGTGTTTGCGGTAGGGTTTCGGGCCCGACCAGGTGGTTCCGACCCGGAACCAGACCTGATCCTACCCTACCCGCGGGTACGGACCGAGCTTTGGGTTTCTCCCTAGAACTGTACCTGGACCGGTGGAACCGGTTCCACCAATACTCGGTCAAAACTCGACCCAATCCTACCCGGAAACCTGAAAAACTTGGTCAAATACCCAAATATATCCGGAACCGGTTCCTACCTGACCCGGTTTTAACTTTTGTTGACTATACCGGATCCGGTCCCTGAAAATACCCAGTTTGTGCATCTCTAGTACTAGTGTAAGGCCCCGAACCCGGTAGCCTTACTTTAGCGTCGGATTTACTCATAAACATAGTTCTTACAAATCAGAGTTCATTAAAACTTTCGCGGAATATAAAAACTTTCATGAAACGTTACAACAATCCAAAACTTGCCTTAATTAAACATTCTTGTCTTTCAAAATAAACGTCAATTACATTAAAACATCTTGAGTCTTCAAATGCCAGTCTCCTATTCGCCCACCATGTGCCCGCTCAAGCTAGTTGTCTCATTCTACTCACCTGCGTGCATACTAAAAGTCAGCTACGCTGAGTGAGTTCTAGTTAATCGGACGCCATACAATACATACACATACATACATATCCGAATATACATATCCATATCTAACTAGTTACCCTTCTGTTCTACATACATACTTACTACCATACATACATACATATCTACAATCACTAACCTCAGTCTACCGAGAGTACGTTCATAGTCTGCCGTCTATACCCGTACTCAAGGTCGTGAACACGTAAAAGGTCCGCAGTCCTTACCTATGTTCACCATTTATGGTGCGTGCAAGGTCCGCAGTCCTTCCCCATACCATCCTACATCCACAACACGTACAAGGTCCACAGTCCTTCCCTATGTTGCAACCTAAACCATAGCACGTACGAGGTCCGCAGTCCTCCCCTATGCTACCACAATACAAATACAGCACGTATAAGGTCCACAGTCCTTTCCTATGCTGATGCCTATCTATAATACGTATAAGGTCCGCAGTCCTTAACTACGTTGTCGTCTATTATCTGTAACACGTATAAGGCCCACCGTCCCTATCTACGTTTACATCTATCATCTACTTTACGTATAAGGCCCGCAGTCCTTAACTACGTTGTCGTCTATTATATGTAACACGTATAAGGCCCACCGTCCATATCTACGTTTACATCTATCATATACATTACGTATAAGGCCCGCAGTCCTTAACTACGCCATCACCAGCCGAGTCTATGTCCGATAAAAGCTAGAGGGATTTGCCATCCTAACTTACTATGTCGAACGTAGAACTCACATACCATTCGTGTACCTGTATACACATACTTCACATATACAATAATTACATTATAGCATAAGAACACTCTAGGCGTTCTTTACATCATTCATTTAACAACCATACCTCTTGTCGATACGTGCAATATCCGAAGATCGTTCACGCCCCGACAAGTATTCATTTGTAATGTTCATACATCTTCGATATATAATATTCGTACCTTTATTTTTGACCTGGCAGTACGCGCAATATCCGAAGATCGTTCGCGTACCGACAAGCAATCATTCATATCCATCACATATATCACATATGGCATACACTTATCACTTAGGATAAATGCATTAACAACACATCGAGTATGCACACAGCCCCGAAAACATAACACATAAATGGGGCTAGAAACTCACCTGAATCCTGTTACGCTATCCGTTAATCGTTATTCCCTTCTTGAGCTGTGCACGGCTAACTGTATAATATTTACATGTATCAATTAACTACTACTACTCATGTTGTATTTCTATCTTTATACAACCCACAACGAACGGGGGTCCGGGGGCAGCGCCCCTGGCAGCGGGGTCTAGGGGCGGCAGCCCCTAGCAGGGTCCAAGGGGCAGAGCCCCTGGCTGGGGTCGAGCTGCCAGGTCAGTTTGGAAAAATTTTATTTACATTAACTGTCTTAACACATTTTCCATTAGGTTTTTAATTTATTTTCTAATCGAACTTGACTTTAGGCGAAGTTAAACCTTAGGCGAACTTAGCTTTAGGCGAAGTTAAACCTTAGGCGAACTTAGCTTTAGGCGAAGTTAAACCTTAGGCGAACTTAGCTTTAGGCGAAGTTAAACCTTAGGCGAACTTAGCTTTAGGCGAAGTTACAAGCTAGGCGAACTTGGCCGTAGGCGAAGTTAAGCTTTGAAGGCGAAGTTAAGCTTTTAAGGCGAAGTTACCAGTTTGCAGGCGAAGTTATCAGTTTGCAGGCGAAGTTGCCCAGTTCGCAGGCGAAGTTGCCCAGTTCAGATACGGGTTTGGTTTTTATCAAGCATTTTGGCAATTTTAATACCCTTGTTATGGTTCGACATCACCCACTAACGTTCCCTAACCATTTCGTTCGTATATATATCCCGTATATACTATAAAGCTTGGATCTTTAAGCTTAAGGACATTCAATAAAGCATAAACTTTAAAGGTCAAGAACATACCTTTTGTGCTCGTTTGGATCTCGTTTAACTTGTTTAATCACAACTAATCGTTTACTCTCTCTCGAATCTTGCTCGTTTCTCTCCCTCGGCCGCCGGCCGTATATGGCGGTGTGTGGTGTGTGTGTGTTTTAGAGTGTGTAGAGATTATGATGGAAATAAAATGAGGGTTTAGGGTTTTAGGTTGGTTTAGGGGATATTTATATCCCTTAAAGCCCATGGACCTAAAGCCCATTCTCATTTAACCCATCTCAATTAATCTAAATCCATGATCCGTTCTTTACTCGATATTAATTAATTAATAACGCGGAAATCACTAAACGTAACTTTCTTTATTCAACATTATAAATTTTAGGATGTTACAACCAGGTAACAAGAATGAGTTGTTAGGTTATTAGGCCGGAAGAGGACGTAACGTGGGTCAAAAAGAAAAAAGGAAGCATGCTTCGGAATTCGGCCAACTCTCTTGGGTTGATCCAGATCAAGCCCGGTTGATACAAGTTAAGCCCGGCTCTAGAGGTGCACAAACAAATTTGAATTTGGTCAACGAAGTCAAACCCGAATGCCATGTTTCTGAACTACAACTTTTAAGTTTCAAACTTAAAGCTTTGGTCCCTAAAGTTTGTCATATCTTACTTGAAAGGTTTTATTCCCAAAAGGTTAACCAAACACAAAATGGATTTAATTTTCTTTTAAAAATAACACTTTTTGTGCATATATTATACACCGCAATTCTACCAAACTTACAACAACACAATTCACACAGATAAATGTGAGAGTTAAGTTTTCAATAGACGTTTAACGAGAAATATCATGTTAGGTCTAAAACTGAAAATTATATTTTGAGCCCAAGGGCCCACCAAGAGTAAAAAAACAGTAGATGTTGAGAATAGTGACCTTTCAGCAAATGAAAGTTAAACCACTAAAAATGAAATTTAGCATATGCTTATTTGTATATCATTGGACATACTTATAATTATAAATATGAAAAGATAGTAATTATAAATTATAACAGAAGATCAACTTTAGAAATTCTACTAATCTGACGACTGTCAACCAAACAGAAAATGAGACATGAAAAGGATAAAGATAAAGTGCACCTTATATCATATACATCATGATTTCCTTGCTGCAACAGTAACACAAGTCTCTTTTCCATCTTCTAAAAATCCTCGATCCCGCAAAAATGCACCTTTTGAGTAACATATGAGTATATGACTGCAACAAAATCACACCATTAGTGTAAAACATCCTTGATCCTTCATTGGTTCTTTCAATTCTTTCATCCCCCGAAACAAATAAACGTGTACTATCTACCAACTTAATCCAACTACACCCCGGGTGCTTTTTAATCCTCTTCTCTCTCATCTCCCTTCTAACTAACTTCACTTGGCCCACTAGCCAGAAGCCACGTATATATTAGACAACAACACAAACGAAGCCGAACTTTCAGGCTCCAAATTTGCCAGCTTATCACTCGCGCGTTTTCCTCTTATCTCATCTATAGGTATTCTACATGCCCCGAGAAACGTAGCCCAAATCATAGCATTCTATCCTCAGCCTCCTTTAGTTGGCCCCGCCTTCAAAGACAGATCAATCATTCCATACGCAATTCAATATTGTAGTGATAAATTATACGAATATAAACCGTCCTTCAGATACCTTACCTGCATGACTACAAGTCGTGACGAGTACTCAAAGAAACGTGATGACATTGGGTTTTATCACTTTTATGCTTGCCTTTGACTCCCACATTTCATTAAAGATTTGCAGTGCACTTTCAGCATACCCGTTTTATCAAAACTGACTATTATCAAGTTCCATGTGATGACATCATTTTTGTTAGTTATTTCCTTAAAGACTTGTGAAGAGCTTGCAATGTCCCCACACTTAGCATATATACATTTCCACAAGACCACTATAAGTAAACTCATCTGAGTCAAACCCCGTATGGAAAAAAAGCGAGACCACATGGCCGTCTTCTAAAGATGCTAAATCTACACATGCTTTATGAGCGCTTACAAACGTCGCTTGATCGGTAACTGAATCGTTTAACCTCATTTCTTTGTATAAATCCAATGCCACCTCACTACAATCGTTTTGAGCGAGTCCTGATAAAGCAGCCGTCCACAAAACTGTGCCTTTAGGGTTCGGTAACTCTGATATGAGAATCCAACAATTGCGTATGGTGGGAACCGCGTGCTGAAATACATGCCCATATGAGATACAACCAATAATTCATCATTGTAACAAGAGAAGTCGTGTCTTATCACAAAACCGAAAAGTTGAATTCAGAGAACCAACTTTAAAGGCTCATTGCAGCCATCCAATAAGTTTTGCTAATGTAGCCTATGATGGGTTTAACAGTCCTCCAAATAACATATCTTTACTCAGGCTTATAGCTAATTTAATACAATTCTGAACAATATACACATTGATTAAAGCATTAGTTGAATCTACACTTTAAAATGGCATTGAACTATATACGCCTCTGAAACGAACCCACATTTGGAATACATATCAAGAAGAGAGCTTCCGGCATAAAGATTCTTTTCCATATTTAACTTAACTAAAAGGGCATGCTGTTGTGTTCCTTTGGTAATAGATTGGATATTTGCACAAGCCCTAAGTAAGCTAGCAATACATACCACATAATGGGTAATTCTGTCTTTTCTCATTCTCTAAAACATGTTAAACGCTTTGTTTTCTTCTTCTTCATACACAAACCCGAGAATCATTGCATTCCAAGAAACATTGTCTCGATTCTTTATCATGTTAAACAATCTTACAGCATCATGTAGAGAACTGGACTTTGCATACATATCCACCAACGCATTTCCCACAAATAAATTCATGATGAACAATTCTTTCACGACAAGCGAATGCAACTGTTTCCCTTATTCAACATTTTTCAAATTAGCAGATGCACTCAAAACACTGGTGTAAAGTGAATTCATCCGGTATGAAACCAAAATGTCTCATTTTTTTTAAACAAACAGATTACTACATCAGCATTTCTATTTTATGCCTAACCTCCAAGCATTTGTTCCATAAAACAGTGTCTTTGTTATCTAATGCATCAAACACACTCCTCGGGAGACCCATTTCTTGACACTTTGAGTACATGTTTATTAAGGATCTTCCAACATAAACATTGTAAAACAACCCCTGTTTGGTTGCTAAAGCATGAACTTGTGAATCACAATCAAGATCAAACATGGTTTTTGGCAATTCTTATTATCAGTTATATGAACATGACAGTCAAGCAAACAGAGAATGCACCTTTACCTGCTGCAACCAAGTCTCTTTCATTTAACGACTCAGTATATCATAAAGTCCAAGATATAATGATAAATATATATATTTCACTTGTATTTTTTTATATAATATTGTATTAGTTTTTGTTCGTTTTTAGTTAAGATTTGTATACTACTAACATATTTGTGTTTTGTAGGTTCTGGGAGTTGAACTTGGTTGAAAATGGCGAAAAAACACGTCAGATCGGCCAGACCGCATCACGAAAGGAACCAGAAGAAGAACCGGTCAGATCGGCCTCTCACTTGACCACGCCGCGCGGCCAGGTGGTCAGACCCTAGTCGTGCGGCGCATAAACCCATATTTCCAGAAAGTTTTGCCGTTTTGATCAGTTTTGAGCCCTGTTTCACTATATAAAACACCTCTAACCTTAACCCGAAAATTACCCTATAGCCACCAGACGAATTTGGAGATTACTGAAGCAATTATTCGAGATTCTTGGCGGTTTTGAAGGCAAGGAATCATTCGGTGAAGAGCTTTACATTCAAGATTGAAGATTACGAGTTTTATCACCTTTGATCTTTTGTCTTTATTATTTTCACCATGTTTTCTTCTATTATCTTTTTGTTTGATTTGAAGATGCCAGACTAAACTTTATAGACTGTCTAGGCTTATGATGAAACATCGCTGATGTTTTGATTTTAGTTGGGTTGTTTCTTTTCGTTATGGTTTTATGATTTAGTAAACTATTTAATTTTATTTGATTGATGCGTATGTACACTTGGTTTTGTTAGTTCTGGATTTATTATTCCACATAATCCTTGGTGATTGTTTAATCTGATAGAATTTTGTTAGGTCATCTACTGTGTGTTTTTGACTAGTTTATGATTGAATTTGAATAAGATCATATGAATAATATTATTACACGAATAAAAGTGTGTTGTTAACCTAGAAAGTTGTAGGGTGATAGTTTATTGTTAGTTCTTTGTTGATTAAGATTGCTAGATTTAGTTCTTCGTAAGGAGTCCGTTTAGGTTTAATTAATTAATATTGTTTAGCTAGTCAATTAAGTTTGTCAAATTACCTTTGATTTCCACGTTGTAAGGTAGGATTTCGTTATAAAGGTACCCGTTCATAATAAATTAGATAACCGTAAGGGAGTTTGATTTATAAAACTAGTGTGTCTTAAAACTTATTAGAAACCCATAGGTGTCTTCTTGAGAAGGGTCGGGGTCATATTCGGTTTTCTTTTAATTATATATTTTACGTTCCCAGTTCAATAACTATTATTTTTCAATTATTTGAAAACTGAAACTTTGGGATTCCAGCCTAGGTGGTTTTTCATTGCCATCTTAATCAGTTAAACTTATTTCTCTTGTGTTTTATTATTTGTCTTTTCTTAATTAGTTGTTTTATTTAGGTTGATATTAATTAAATTAAAATCCCTCTTTTTATGATAATAATAAATAGTCATGTCAGTCAGTTGAGTCTAATTAGTTAATATACGTCATTTAAAGAGTCTCGTGAGTTCGATATCCGAACTTATTTAGCCATACTAGAGTTGATTTGTTCACTTGCCGGTTAGTAGTTTTAGTTAAGTTTAAGAGTCTAGAATTTATTATTTAGTGTCTAGATTAACATGTTTTTATTTGACTACTATTAGCACATTAGTCCACTACTAAAAAGTTAAATCTAAAGTAACCGTTTTTATTTCTTTTCCCCAACATCTTCATCTTTTGGCTCATTTGTTTTTTTCATTGGAGTTGTGAATTGGGTATAAAGAGCGTGATTGTAAACCACCCATGATGCAATTGTCGACGGCACAAGCCACACGTTCTTCACGAAGATATTTTGGATTATTTTCTTCATGCCAATATAATCCATGATAGTAGCCAACATAATCAAAAGAGGTATTTGATCTTTTAAAAGATATGTGAGGTAGCCTTCCTTAAGTGTTAGTGCTTGTTCCTGAAAAAAAAAATTACTTAGCACATGTATGTTATATAATTAACATTAATAAATTACTTATAGTTGCTTTGAGGGCCGGCGGGCTCGTGTCTTTTATGAGAAAGATATAAACATGATCATTATAACTAGAGGTGGTAATGTACGTGGGTTGGGTTGGATTTGGACGATGAGTTATGTGTATGGGTCAAGATAGATTTTTAAAAGAGAGAGTTAGGTTGGGTATGGGTCAAGATGGATAAAGCTAACCCTTCTTGGCCCAAGTGAAGGTTAAAATAAAAAGGTTTCAAAAACCCCTAAAAATTCGAAAAAAATAATAACTCAAAATATAAATAAAAAACGCAAAATGTAAAATAACTAAAATGTTTCTTCCGTCATCTCAGTTAATAAAAAAAGGCTTTTGTATAGATTCATGTTTGATTTTTTCGGTTCGGTTTTTTTTTTATTATTTCAGTCCGTTTCGGTATCTGCTCGGTTTCAATGATCTCGGTTCTATTCGGTTTCGTGGGTTTTGTTTGAAATATAATTCGATGGAGCTTGTTTTGCCTAAAAATATAACCAAAGGTTTTATACCAAACTCTTTATTTACCTTAACCACCTATGGTTTGATAGTAGTCTTCCAATCACACATCGATTCACATCAATGTCCTCACTCTTTGAATTCTTCTCATCACCTTCAAGAAGCTTTTCCTCACCGTTGAATTCTTCTCATCACCTTCAAGAAGCTTTTGAGATGGTAACATCATCAATAATTTTAAGCTCCAAGAGGATGCAGACGCATTAATGAATGGAACAAAAATTAAATAATTAATAAACAACTATATAACAATAGTAGCTTACCGGAACGTGTATTGGAATCACAGTTTGAGTACGAACCTAATCCTGTATGAATAACGAACCTAAAATCAGTAATCACAGACTCTTAATGCAATCTCATGAAACAACAACACTTACAGTACACAATTCAGTGTCTGATTCCTTGACTTCATCCGCCGCGATCTCCAGCACTATAGTGAATTGTTTTAACGGTTTAATAAAAAATTACTTCCTAGCGTTGTTAATCGATCAGAACTGTTCTAGGTTTATCAAACAAAATTGCGATTAAAGTTAAAATCAAATGAGATTAGTGTGTACCGTGACGAAAGCTGATCATTAGAGGAAGCCCTCACCCTCACCCTCAAAGTTGGATCCGACAAACGCGACGGAAGAACACAGTTAATCAGTTGAGGTTGGAGACGCGGAGTGATCAACGGCGAAATCATTGTGACCGAAGCGATTATTCGATTGATTTGAAAACTGACTTCATTTATTTATATTTACATTTTCATGTAATTGGAATTGGAATTAACAATTGTGTTTGAAAGTTTTTTTGAGGTGGTGGAATTGTAAAGCTTTTCATTAGAAGATTCCATAAGGATTTTAACTAGAGATGGTAAAAAGACTCGAGCCCGACGGGTATACCCGAACCTAAAAATGAACCCGAAAAAAACCTGGTAGCCGTTTTATTATACCCGGGTTTTTAATACACACACAACTACAAAATAAGAGTTGTCAACTTGTTCTAGGTACCTTAGTTTCGTACGCATGGGTGTGTGTTACTGGCAGGGCCGTCTCTGAACGCACTAAAAAAATTTAGTACGAAGACATAAATTCAGGGCTTAAGTAACATATAAATTCGATAACTCATATATAAAAAATAAATAATACAATGATAATTGGTCTATAAGGCTTATAAAAACGAGTTAATAGGTTTACTAGCACATATATATATTTTTAAAAACTTTTCGGGCCTCCTTGATGATCAGCCCTAAGACGATCGACCTCCCTACCCCCATTTAGGAGGCCCTCGCTGATGGAGTAGGTCGTTTGATGCCGGAAAAAACATGAAACAAATAATGTTGCAAAGAGGAAATATGTGAATTAGGGGTGGCAACCTTGACCCAAACCATTCCAAATGGGTCAATTTGGGTTGTTTTAAAATTCAAATGGGTTGAATTGGGTCATAGGTTTTAATTAAATGGGTCAAAATGGGTCACTTGAAATTCCACATTCTTATTTTTGGGTCAAAATGGGTTGACAAATTTAACTACATGGGTCGATGTGGGTTAGTGTATTAAGGAAAAGTGACATATTTGGGTTGAAATGGGTTTTAGATTGGAACGATATCGGTTTAGGTTTCGGCTCGGATCAGCTTTCGTGCCGACACGAGTTTTAACACTGGACGGGTTGGGTTTCGGTTTCTTTCGAGTTTTCGCACTAGACGGGTCGATTAAGGTTTTTGATTCGTTTTCGTCGACATTTCGGTTTCGGTTAATTTGTCTGGTTTTTTTTTTTTTTTGATGAACGAGGTTAACGGTGAAAATATTTTGGTTTTTTTACTTTTTTCGTTATTTGTTTATATTTTAAGTTATGATTTTTTATTTGTTTTTTTAAAATTTTTTTTGAGGGATTTTGATCTTAATAGAAATCATCAAAAAATATTCAAAAAAATTAATAAAAAAATCATAACTCAAAAAATAAAACAAAAACAAAAAATGTAAAAAAACTAAAACGTTTCGTCCGTAGTCCTCGTTCAAAAAAAAATCGACAAATTAACCGAAACTGAAATATCGACAACAACGAAACAAAAACATGCTGAAACAAGCTGTTATGTGATGAAAGGAACTGAAAAATCGCTAAAGCAAGCTGTTAAGTGCTGAAACGACCTGAAAAATCGCTTAAACGAGCTATTGGATGCTAAAACGAACTGAAAAATCGCTTAAACGAGCAATTTGAGGCTAAAAAAAACTGAAAAAATCGCTTAAACGAGCTGTTACGTGCTGAAATGAACTGAAAAATCGCTTAAACAAGCTGTTACGTGCTGAAACGAACTGAAAAATCGCTTAAACGAGCTGTTAAGTGCTAAAACGAACTGAAAAATCGCATGCGTTGAAACGAACTGAAAAATCGCTTAAACGAGCTGTTACGCGCTGAAAAGAACTGAAAAATCACTTAAACGAGCTGTTACGCGCTGAAACGAACTGAAAAATCGCTTAAACGAGCTGTTACGCGCTGAAAAGAACAGAAAAATCACTTAAACGAGCTGTTACGCGCTGAAAAGAACTGAAAAATCGCTTAAACGAGCTGTGACGCGATGAAACGAACTGAAAAATCGCTTAAACGAGCTGTTACGCGATGAAACGAACTGAAAAATCGCTTAAACGATCTGTTACCCGCTGAAACGAACTTTAAAATCGCTTAAACGAGCTGTTACGCGCTGAAACGAACTGAAAAATCGCTTAAACGAGCTGTTACGCGCTGAAACGAACTGGAAAATCGCTTAAACGAGCTGTTACGCGCTGAAACGAACTGAAAAATCGCTTAAACGAGCTGTTACGCGCTGAAACGAACTGAAAAGTCGTTTAAACGAGCTGTTAAGCGCTGAAACGAACTGAAAAATCGCTTAAACGAGCTGTTACGCGCTGAAACGAACTGAAAAATCGCTTAAACGAGCTGCTACGTGCTGAAACGAACTGAAAAATCACTTAAACGAGCTCTTACACGCTGAAACGAACTGAAAAATCGCTTAAACGAGCTGTTACGCGCTGAAACGAACTAAAAAATCGCTTAAGCGAGCTGTTATGTGCTGAAACGAACTGAAAAATCGCTTAAACGAGCTGTTACGCGCTGAAACGAACTGAAAAATCGCTTAAACGGGTTTTGACCCAAACCCGTTTTGACCCGTTCCAACCTTGACCCGTTATAACCCGAACCTGTTGACCCTAACCCGTTCCGACCCGAACCAAAACAACCCTTTTTTTAAGTGACCCGTTTTGACCCTAACCCGTTTCGACCCTAACCCGTTTCAACCCTAACCCGTTCCGACCCATGACCCATTTTGACCCAACCCAACCCATTTGCCACCTCTAATGTGAATTCATTAAGTTTGTGTGGTTGAAGTGGGCTAAAAAGAAAAAAAAACAAGTTTATAGTAGAAAGTCACGTGAGAGGTCATGTGATGGCGGTACAACATGATTCCCGGCCTAACAAGAAATGTCCTTTCTTGTTTGTTTATTCATATTTTGTTTGTTTCCGTAGTGTCTTTTTATGTTTTCTTTTAATAATTTTAAAAAATCTCACGCATGTTCACGTATATACAGACATAACTATAAAATAAGAGTTACCAACTTGTTATAGGTTACCTTAGTCGCGTAAGGGTGTTGATCGGGTCACGGATGAGTTTTGCCGGAGTGGGCTGTTCGTTGACGGAAAAGGCATGAAACATATAGTTTGTTGGGAGAAAAACATATGAATTGATTGTGTGTGGTTCGGTACACCATGAGTTCTTACTAACTTTAGTTCATTGTTAACTTTTGGCGGTTACGATTAGCCATTGTTTAACTTGTGTGGGTAAAGTTACTCATGGATACCTAATTAGGTTCACTTGTACTAGCTACATAAAGCAATCTTGGGCAGACACATGATAGTTGAGTCAAACAAATTACAATTTATAAAGAATATCATGTGTAGAAACTTATTCACCCTAGTTGAAAAATAGTTGTTTTACAAGATATTTTATTGTTTTACTGACTTTCTTTCATTTCAACAGTAAAATGATATTTAATGCATGAGAAATAGTAAAAACTATAAGTATTTTACTATTTTATTATATTTACCGTTTCATAAAACCCGGTTTTAACATCTTTAAAGGTTTCCAAATGATCATTTTATAACTTTTCATATGTCACTATTTGATATCATATATAATCACACAACACTTCATATTTTGAATAAACTAAAACTTGGCTTTTATTGATTTTTTAAACGACATGATTTTTCTAACGAACTATCCATTATCGCATTATGCAACTAATGTACATTCCATGACTATATTTTACGTTGTATTAGAACTTGTTACGCTAGTATTTAAGTCTAAATCATACCGCTGACCGATCTTTTTTTTTTTAAAATAAATTATCATATTTTTGCAAAATAACAATTCACTAATAAAATATTATATTATTGCAAAATAATGCGAGTTCATCGATCCGCGTCAATCCACCTATCCACACCTTTCCGTAAACCAAATCCGGTCCGTTAAAAAACCAATCAAATCAACGGCTAATATTCACAATCCAACACAAACCAAAACCCACCAATCACACCCCATCTCTCAACCCATATATATACCCAATAAACCTACACATCTCATACTCACCCAAAACAATATTAATTTTAACACTTTCTCTCTCTACAAAACCCAAATCATTCAAAAAAATGGCACCAAAGGCAGCAGAAAAGAAACCAGCTGAAAAAGCCCCAGCCGAAAAGAAGCCGAAAGCCGGGAAGAAGCTACCGAAGGAAGGCGGTGCAGGCGCAGCCGACAAGAAGAAGAAGAAAAGCAAGAAGAGTGTGGAGACTTACAAGATATACATCTATAAGGTGTTGAAGCAGGTGCACCCGGACATTGGGGTCTCAAGCAAGGCAATGGGGATTATGAACTCGTTTATTAATGATATATTCGAGAAGCTTGCACAGGAAGCGTCTAGGCTTGCCAGGTACAATAAGAAGAATACCTTGTCGTCCCGGGAGATTCAGACGGCTGTGAGGCTTGTGTTGCCTGGTGAATTGGCGAAGCATGCGGTTTCTGAGGGGACGAAGGCGGTTACTAAGTTTACTAGCTCTTAGATGTTTGGCTTGTAAAAATTTAGTATGGTGGTTTGATGGTTTATTTGTTAGATGTTTTTTTTATGAGAACAAGAAGTAATCACAGTTTGGGTTATAATGGTATTGTCATAATTCTTTTTTTATTATTTTGTAAGAAAATGAAGTGAAATTGTTTGAAATTGACTTATTAAAATTTTTATTTATTAAGGTGTTTAATAGCATATAATTACAAACTGAATCTTTAGGACATGAGGACTGATCCTATTGTAAATAATGGAGTTTAAACAAATTTAGGTTTGCGGGTCTTACCTGGTTTATGTTTAACCCTAATAGTGTTAGTTGTTTTTGGTTTTAAGAAATTCAATTTGGCTTAATCTTGTGAAATGGAACTTTTAAAGGTGTTTGACTTTCTCATCATTTGGAAATCGGTTTCAATACTGTGCTGGTTCGAGTTAAGAATCCAATTTTTGCTCTTTCAATGGATTTAATTGATTTCAAACTCAAGAGCCGAACTAAATAACTTGGAATAAAGAACACCCGAAATGTTATCTTTTGGTTTGGTTTTCGCTTCTACATTCTTTTCGGTTAAAATTATGATTCAACCTAACTAGCACAAGAAACCGAAACCCAAACTGATAAGCACTCCTAAAATTAAAGATGTCCAAGACCAAATGGGGAGAGGCTAAAACAAGACGAATTTTATATGCGCAAAAAAATGGTTAAACTTCAAACATAAAGTCTGATTATATACAATCTAGCTATACACATATGATCCAACCAAATATTCTAAATTATATGACCAAATTACAAAAACGTCTATTAAACATTTTTAAGACAAATGAATCAATAAATCTCAGAATGAACATAATCAACAAACACAAAGTTCTTCTGAAGTTTAGGAGAATAATAAACCAACCCACACTCGAAACCGCCAACCCAGCAAAAATAACACGTAATTGGATCTCGGTTAACAAATTCTGCAATGTCTTAAATGTTTTATGAGCCTTTTTTACATGAAGAACATTTGAAAGTATGTACTTTTAGAGTTGATCAAAAAAACCGGTTCCTGGAACCGAACCGGTGGACCCGAACCGGAACCGAACCGGTTCCTACCCGTTTTTGGTAGGAACCGGACCCTATCTGATTCAACCCGATGATCCGTGACCGGTTCTTGCGTTTCTGAGTGGGGGCGGGTAGGAACCGGAACCGAACCGGTTCTAGCCGTTGGATTGATTAAGCCGTTGGAAATCGTTTTTTTTTGGCCGTTTTTTGACCGTTGGGGTCAAAAATAGCCGTTTTTTGGCTCCCCCAAGCACCCCACTACTAGTATAAATAGGTATTTGGTGTCATGGGTTCATCACAACACTCAAAACGCAAACCCGAACGCAAAAAAATACAAAAAAACGCTATTACAACGTTTTGAGTTCTCTAATATCTTGTTTTCTCTTCTTCTATATTCATATTTGTTGTTATGGCTGCCTCACAATCATCGGTTGGTCAAGGTTCCAACGCCAAACCAAGTTTCGTTCGTATTGTACCTCATAATCGTAATCAAGAGATTTGGTGCAATTGGGATTTGGTTGAATTGAGTGACCATTCATTGAAGGCTCGGTGCAAGTTTTGTGGGGTTTATTTAAACCCACTTTCGAATTCAAATTTGAAGAAACACATCGAAAAACCGTATTGCAAGGCGTTGAAAAAGAACGTCGATTCGCAACAAACGCAAATGGATAGTGAAGGCGGAATATTTACATACCAAATTGATCGAGTTCAAGATCGTATGGCGAAGTTTGTGATTCAATAAGCTTTGCCGTTTAGCCACTTCGACAACCCTCGCTTAACCGCCATGATTCGAGATACGCTTCAAACACAATACACTCACGTAAATCGTCATACTCTTAAACGTTATTGTTTAAAATTGTGGAAGAAGGCCAAAGAGGTACTAATTGCATATTTTGAAAATATAAATACGGGAATAAACTTAACTAGTGATGTTTGGTCGGCTCCACATGGTCTACCCGAATCTTATCTTTGTGTCACCGCTCATTGGGTAGACCCGTTGTAACACCCCGACCAAAGGCGGATTATACATCGGGGCGCCACATATTGCTTCATTACTCGCGACACTATTGGTGTCAATATTTATTAATACACTTTTTATCGCGCACGCGCAGCGGGGAAAATAAAGAACATAAATCAAACATAAATCAATATATTATAAATTATAACATTCAAACAACATTAACTTGTGTTGATACATTTTAATTCTAGGTCCAAAAGTAAAAACGTCCTACGTGTCCACAAGCTCCAAAACAGCTACTGCAAACCTGAACATGTGTTAAAATAAACGTCAAACACTTGCGTGCTGGTGAGAAATCAAGTTTAATAGATAATCATAGATAATCACAGTAAATCTGCGCGCAACACGTGTATGTCTAGAGTTTAACAAGGGTGTAATCAGATTGTGATCAAGCCTAAGATAGTTCATAGATCATAGTTCAATCCATGCTCCCAATTGAGCATAAAAACGAGAAAACATCTGTGCAAGTGTAAACAAAGAAAACCGTAAACGATAGGTCTCCCGTGTTCAACTAATGGTACCAACGGAACTGCGGAATAGGCCGAACAAAGCGGTTAATGATACACACATACAAATAAACAGCCAAGTAAACGTCCTCAACACATGGGATACTGCGCGACTAAAGTTCATAAACAAGTTTAAGACTCAAGTTTTGTATGAACACATGAACATCCCAAAGCATTTAAAATAAAAAGGGATTAGATACGAGATAACTCACTTGATAAACGATGCGGTGATAGATAAAGCAAGAACCAACTTTTAAACAAGCAAAGTTAACCTATAATTAAAGATTATTGTTTTAATGATTTGTTTTAAGTCTTGATTATAAGTTAGCATAATTAATAAGTAAATTATAATATATATTACCGGAAAAGCAGGAAGAACAAGGAGGAAGACGGAGGCAGAGAGGAAGACGGCAGAGAGAGCAAGGAGCAAGAGAACAGGAGAGATTAAGTGTTTTGTGTGTGATGTGTTATGAAATATTATTATTATTTATAGAAAAAACCCTAGGAGACATAATCCCTAGAAAAGGGGAAAAGATCTCAAAAAGCAAAAGATTCCAAAAGCAAAAGATATCAAAAGATATGGCAGCTGCAGGGGGCAAGATAAAGCTGACAGGGAACAGTAACAGGCATGGGCGGATCAGATAAAGGTACTGGTCAAGCATGGCAAAAGCAGATCTCAAAAGATAATGTCAGTCACTTTTTCTACCAACCAATGGGGGTTGGTACGCATGCTGCGCCGAAAGTAACTATTCAGACATTAGATAGGTTAGGTCAACAGCACAGAAGAAAAGACATTACAAAAGCAAACGGCTAGAATAAACAGAAGACTAGACTAAAGGGTCAAGCGCGAGAAGGCTGAGTGCGCGAGCGCGAAGGCTGGCACAACAATCCTTAGCGCACTGCGGGAAGAATCACAAATCCTTAGCGTGCTGCGTGAACAAGAATTCTAAGCGCATCGCGGGAAGAACATACATTCTTAGCGCATTGCGGGAAGAACGTGCATTCTTAGCGCGCTGCGAGAAGAGTTCTCTTCACGCATCGCAGGAACAAGATGTCTTCACGCAGGCTTCCATGTAAGGAGTCTGGCGCGTGGGGCTGCAGACATCCTTAGGCGGGAAGAACCAAAGGACAAGCAAAGAGGAGGGAAACAAGGCGTAAGGGCGGGACGGCGACAAGAGGGAAAAGAAGGCGGAAAGAGAGAAGGAAGAGGGACGGGACGGCGGAAAGAAAGAGAGAGAAAGAGGCGGGAAGGAAAATATATATTATTATTAAAAGTAAAATATAAGTATAAATATTAAATAATAAAAGAGAGATCGGGTCAGAGAAACGGGTACCTGGGTTGGGTCGGATCGGGGCAGATGTCACAGTCTCCCCTACTTTAAGAAATTTCGTCCCGAAATTTATCTCGAAGTAGGTTGCGCAGAGAACAGGTGCGGGTACTTGATCTTCATTTGATCTTCCCTTTCCCATGTAAACTCGGCTCCGCGCTTGGACTCCCAGCGAACTTTCACGATAGGGATACGACTGCGCTTGGTTTGCTTAACCTCGCGATCCATAATCTCAACAGGCTTCTCAACGAAATGCATAGTTTCATCAACTTGAACTTCATCAAGTGGAATGTGAAG
Source organism: Bidens hawaiensis (assembly GCF_021521415.1). Lineage (NCBI taxonomy): Eukaryota > Viridiplantae > Streptophyta > Magnoliopsida > Asterales > Asteraceae > Bidens > Bidens hawaiensis. The sequence goes on from NW_027498121.1 coordinate 107,365, forward strand.
GTTCTCGTCAGCTAAACACTTCTTGAGATTGGATACATGGAACGTTGGATGCACATTACTGAGCGCGGGCGGCATGTCAAGTCTGTAGGCAACTTTTCCCACACGCGCGAGAATCTTGAATGGACCAACATAACGAGGAGCAAGCTTACCCTTCTTCCCAAAGCGGACAACACCTTTCCAAGGCGACACTTTGAGGAGAACAAGATCACCAACTTGAAATTCGAGAGGCTTTCGCCTACGATCTGCGTAACTCTTCTGTCGGCTTCTGGCAGTCAGCAAATGATCACGGATCTTGGCGATTTTATCGGTTGTCTCTTGAACAAGTTCGGGTCCTGTGATTTGAGTTTCACCCACTTCGCTCCAACAAATCGGGGAGCGGCATTTACGACCGTAAAGTGCTTCAAATGGGGCCATACCAATACTGGAGTGATAGCTGTTGTTATAAGAGAACTCGATCAAAGGCAGGTGTGAATCCCAATTACCTCCAAAATCAAGAACACAAGATCGGAGCATATCCTCAAGAGTTTGAATAGTTCGCTCAGACTGACCGTCAGTCTGAGGATGATATGCCGTACTCATGTCCAAGCGAGTTCCTAGCGCATATTGGAGAGATTTCCAAAAGCGAGATATAAAACGGCCATCGCGATCGGATATGATGCTCAAAGGAGTACCATGGCGGCAGACGATTTCCTTGACATAAAGCTGCGCGAGTTGCTCAACACGGTAGTTTTCACGAATGGGCAGAAAGTGAGCAGATTTAGTCAATCGATCCACTATTACCCAAATGCTATCATGTTTGCTTGCTGTCAAAGGTAACTTGGTAATAAAGTCCATCGCTATACCTTCCCATTTCCACGTAGGAATTTCTGGTTGTTCGAGCAAACCAGATGGGCGTTGGTGTTCAGCTTTCACTTTAGAACAAGTCAGACATCTAGCTACGAACACAGCAATATCCTTTTTCATGCCAGGCCACCAATAAGTAATGCGCAAATCCTTGTACATCTTATCAGCGCCAGGATGAATAGAATATCGAGATTTGTGCGCTTCACAAAGGATATCAGCGCGAAGATTCTCATCACAAGGGATCCAGATGCGATTGAGATAGCAGAGAATTCCACTCAGATTAGGGACAAAGAGTGCTTCCGCGCCACACGCTAACTCGGCGCGAAGGTTACCATTACTGATGGATGCGCGCTGCGCGTCACGAATACGCGATTCAAGGTTGCTTTGAATCGGCGCGAAGTGAAGCTGGGTGCGCGGCAAGATACAGTTAAGTTGGCAGGGTTTTCGGCTGAGCGCATCGGCTACCACATTAGCCTTACCAGGATGATACCGGATCTCACAATCGTAATCGCTGATGAGTTCGCTCCATCGGCGTTGCCTCATGTTAAGTTCCTTTTGATCAAAGATATGCTGAAGGCTTTTATGGTCAGTGTAGAGGATACACTTAGTACCATAAAGGTAGTGTCTCCAGATCTTCAAGGCAAAAACAACTGCACCAAGCTCGAGGTCGTGAGTTGTATAATTCTTTTCATGAACCTTGAGTTGCCTTGATGCGTAAGCGATAACCTTGCCTCGTTGCATAAGAACACAACCGAGACCTTGGTTGGATGCATCGCAATACACGACAAAATCATCATTACCCTCAGGTAGCGCAAGAACAGGAGCTTCACACAACAAACGCTTGAGCGTCAGAAAGGCTTCTTCTTGCTTCGAGCCCCAAATATACGGTTTACCTTTGTGCGTTAGAGCTGTTAAAGGCAAAGCGATCTTCGAGAAGTTCGAAATGAAGCGCCGGTAATAACCAGCTAAGCCCAGAAAGGAACGGATCTCGGAAGGAGAGGATGGCGTAATCCAGTTCTTGATTGCTTCAATCTTGGATGGGTCGACATGAATACCCATCTTGTTTACAACATGACCAAGAAACTGTACTTCATCAGACCAAAATTCACACTTGGAAAGCTTAGCATAGAGTTGCTCGGTTCTAAGCTTTTGCAATACCAATCGGAGATGTTGCTCATGCTCGGCCTTGGTCTTAGAATACACCAGAACATCATCGATAAACACAATCACGAATTTATCCAAGAAAGGCCTACACACCCGATTCATTAGATCCATGAAAACGGCGGGTGCGTTGGTTAGACCGAAGGACATGACCAAGAATTCAAAATGGCCATAACGAGTTCGAAAAGCAGTCTTCGGAACATCTTCATCGCGGATGCGCAACTGATGATAGCCAGAGCGGAGATCAATCTTCGAGAAACAAGAGGCACCTTGGAGTTGATCAAAGAGGTCGTCAATACGCGGTAAGGGATACCGGTTCTTAATGGTGAGTTTGTTCAACTCGCGGTAATCTATACACATGCGAAACGATCCATCTTTCTTTTTAACGAACAACACCGGAGCACCCCAGGGCGAAGAGCTAGGGCGAATGAATCCTTTAGCAGTCAACTCTTGAAGTTGGCTGGCCAATTCTTGCATCTCAGCGGGCGCAAGACGGTAAGGAGATTTAGCAACGGGGGAAGCACCAGGGACAAGATCAACACGAAACTCGACTTCACGAGCGGGAGGGATACCAGGAAGATCATCAGGAAAAACTTCAGGAAAATCACGCACAACAGGGATATCGCGAAGCTTCTTTCCTTCATCGGGTTTAACCACATGGGCTAGAAATGCAATACACTTCTTCCGCATGAGTCTTTGGGCTTCGGCGCAAGACATAAGTTTAAGACCACTGGAGGGTTTTTCGCCGTAAATATGAAGATCACCATTTTCTCGAGGAATGCAAATCATCTTCTTGGCGCAAATAACTTCGGCGCGATTCTTCGAGAGCCAGTCCATACCAATGATAACATCAAAGCTTCCAAGGGGCATAGGGATGAGGTCGATCAGAAAATCGTTTTCGTTAAGGTTAAGCGTGCAATCTTTAATTACCGAGTTTATTAAAACAGTTTCGCCATTAGCCAATTCAACTGAAAAATCTTCTTTTAAGTTATCGCGCGGTCGCGCAAGCTTCCGCTCAAAGGCGCGAGAGATAAAACTTCTATCGGCGCCAGTATCAAAAAGCATAGATGCATAAAATCCGTTAAGCAAAAATGTACCATTAACTACGTCGTTATTCGCTTGCGCTTGGTGCGCGGTTATGTTAAAAGCTCGGCCACGCGTCACTTGGTTCGAAATTTGGTTCACCGGATTCGCTTGAGTAATCTGAACTTGTAGCCTTGGGCACGCGTTCCGGAAATGACTTGGATCACCGCAGTTAAAGCACGATCTGGGTCGTGGGTTTTGGTAAGTTGGCTGTGGGTTCTGCGGGTAGGCTGGTGGTGTTGGCGCAATCGGATTGGAGGGAGGGGTTCTACAGTACTCAACGGAGTGACCTACGCGGCCACATCGGTTACATTGTCGACACGGGACTTGAGGTGGGTGATGAAGTCTACAGGTTGGGCAAAAGGGTTGGTTTCCTGTGTAAGGCTTCTTAGTTGGCGGGGCAGTAAGTGCTGGATTGGTTAAGGCATAGTTGTGGACTACAGGAGGTGCTGGGTAGGTTGACAGTGGGTTAGGCGCGTAAACTGGAGGTTGGTAAATGGGTTGTTGGGTAATGGGCGGGTTGGTAAGCGCATAGGCTTGTCTGCGCCTACGTTTCTGGTTATGGTTTGAGGGTTCTGGTTTGGTTTCTGTTGGTTCAGGGACAGTCTTGGGTTTGGTCTTCTCAGTTCCCCGCAGGAACAGGGTTCCTGCTCTGACATGGTTGTCGCTGAGCACAGCGGCCAATTCGATGGCGTCAGAGAGGGTTACTGGGTTTCTGGCCCATACAGAATCTTGAATTTCCATGGGGAGACCCCCAAGGAATTTCTCGATGGCTCGGCGGGAAGGGGTAACAAGGTGAGGGACCAGTAAGCTTAGCTCGTGGAAGCGCGTCGCGTACTCGCGCGCTTCACCGCTGTATTGCTTCAAGTTCCAGAATTCTTCCTCCAGGCGCTTAACTTCGTTGGGAGGGCAGAATTCTCGCGTAAGAATTTCCTTGAATTCCTCCCATGTCATGCTAGAAGCAGCCTCTGCGCCACACGCATGAGCTACTCCATTCCACCATGTGAGCGCTCTGGATTCCAGGACACTGGAAGCATATAGGGTTCGTCTGTCTGAGGGGCATTGGGTATGGAGGAAAGCGTTTTCAATCTTCTCAAGCCATTGGAGCATCACGGTGGCTCCTTCAAGACCTGTGAACTTTGGAGGGTTACCCGCGTTAAAGGACTTAATGTTGTAACTGGAGGTATTAGCATTGTTTTGGCTCAAAGCTTGGGCTATTGCGGCGGCCATTTCCTGGGAACGTTGCTGTCTACGCACGCGCGAGGCTTCTCTTCTCTGAAATCGGCGAGATAGCGGAGGCATTCTATAAAAGTTTTAATTTTTAGTTAATATCTTGGTTTTAGCGCAAAGTTTTAATCTTATAAAGCTTGGTTTCACGGAGTTAGATGCTATCAAAAGTTAAAGTAAAATAAATGACTTTAAATGCAGACTTAATAAAGGTAACAAATTCGAATCAGAAATCGACAATTCATGTATCACCATGACTTTCCGAATTCCCAATTTAAAATATACGAGTAAACGAGTATTGGAGATTGACGATTCATGTATCACCATGACTTTCCAATCTTCAATATAAAATATACAAGAAAATGAGTATTGGAGGTTGACAATTCATGTATCACCATGACTTTTCAAGTCTCCAACCTCAGAACATAATCGTAAGTGGAAATTGAAAATCAGCTATTCATGCATCACCATGACTTTTCGGACTTTCAAATCCAACAAACGAATATGTAAGAAAAATCAATAAAAATCGAAATTTAGTAAAAATCGAAATATCGCGAAATAAAACATAAAATCATATACTGCGCAAGCGCGAGCATATTCACAAATAACGAGTAATTAACAATAAGCGCGCAAACATGAGATTTCTCTCATGCGCGAGAAGGGACTCTTAGGTATTCTAGGCCGTTACGTCTAACCACCTATCCTAAAGTCAACGAGCTCTGATACCAATCTGTAACACCCCGACCAAAGGCGGATTATACATCGGGGCGCCACATATTGCTTCATTACTCGCGACACTATTGGTGTCAATATTTATTAATACACTTTTTATCGCGCACGCGCAGCGGGGAAAATAAAGAACATAAATCAAACATAAATCAATATATTATAAATTATAACATTCAAACAACATTAACTTGTCTTGATACATTTTAATTCTAGGTCCAAAAGTAAAAACGTCCTACGTGTCCACAAGCTCCAAAACAGCTACTGCAAACCTGAACATGTGTTAAAATAAACGTCAAACACTTGCGTGCTGGTGAGAAATCAAGTTTAATAGATAATCATAGATAATCACAGTAAATCTGCGCGCAACACGTGTATGTCTAGAGTTTAACAAGGGTGTAATCAGATTGTGATCAAGCCTAAGATAGTTCATAGATCATAGTTCAATCCATGCTCCCAATTGAGCATAAAAACGAGAAAACATCTGTGCAAGTGTAAACAAAGAAAACCGTAAACGATAGGTCTCCCGTGTTCAACTAATGGTACCAACGGAACTGCGGAATAGGCCGAACAAAGCGGTTAATGATACACACATACAAATAAACAGCCAAGTAAACGTCCTCAACACATGGGATACTGCGCGACTAAAGTTCATAAACAAGTTTAAGACTCAAGTTTTGTATGAACACATGAACATCCCAAAGCATTTAAAATAAAAAGGGATTAGATACGAGATAACTCACTTGATAAACGATGCGGTGATAGATAAAGCAAGAACCAACTTTTAAACAAGCAAAGTTAACCTATAATTAAAGATTATTGTTTTAATGATTTGTTTTAAGTCTTGATTATAAGTTAGCATAATTAATAAGTAAATTATAATATATATTACCGGAAAAGCAGGAAGAACAAGGAGGAAGACGGAGGCAGAGAGGAAGACGGCAGAGAGAGCAAGGAGCAAGAGAACAGGAGAGATTAAGTGTTTTGTGTGTGATGTGTTATGAAATATTATTATTATTTATAGAAAAAACCCTAGGAGACATAATCCCTAGAAAAGGGGAAAAGATCTCAAAAAGCAAAAGATTCCAAAAGCAAAAGATATCAAAAGATATGGCAGCTGCAGGGGGCAAGATAAAGCTGACAGGGAACAGTAACAGGCATGGGCGGATAAGATAAAGGTACTGGTCAAGCATGGCAAAAGCAGATCTCAAAAGATAATGTCAGTCACTTTTTCTACCAACCAATGGGGGTTGGTACGCATGCTGCGCCGAAAGTAACTATTCAGACATTAGATAGGTTAGGTCAACAGCACAGAAGAAAAGACATTACAAAAGCAAACGGCTAGAATAAACAGAAGACTAGACTAAAGGGTCAAGCGCGAGAAGGCTGAGTGCGCGAGCGCGAAGGCTGGCACAACAATCCTTAGCGCACTGCGGGAAGAATCACAAATCCTTAGCGTGCTGCGTGAACAAGAATTCTAAGCGCATCGCGGGAAGAACATACATTCTTAGCGCATTGCGGGAAGAACGTGCATTCTTAGCGCGCTGCGAGAAGAGTTCTCTTCACGCATCGCAGGAACAAGATGTCTTCACGCAGGCTTCCATGTAAGGAGTCTGGCGCGTGGGGCTGCAGACATCCTTAGGCGGGAAGAACCAAAGGACAAGCAAAGAGGAGGGAAACAAGGCGTAAGGGCGGGACGGCGACAAGAGGGAAAAGAAGGCGGAAAGAGAGAAGGAAGAGGGACGGGACGGCGGAAAGAAAGAGAGAGAAAGAGGCGGGAAGGAAAATATATATTATTATTAAAAGTAAAATATAAGTATAAATATTAAATAATAAAAGAGAGATCGGGTCAGAGAAACGGGTACCTGGGTTGGGTCGGATCGGGGCAGATGTCACACCCGTCATCGTGGGAAATGATGAAACGCACCATTGCTTTCGAACTCTTTGAGTATCCACATACGGGAGATAATTTGTTTGAAATTTTAGATTATGTTATAAAAACTTATAAACTAGAAAATAAAATATTTTCAATGGCATTTGATAACGCGTCGAATAATACATCGGCGGTTGATAAATTAAAATTAAAATATACGCCGATTTGCAATGGTGTATTTTTTCACTCAAGGTGTGTTGCACATTTCATTAATTTAATCGTGCAAGACGGACTTGCTTCGGATGAGGTTACTTCGGTTATAAACGATTTTAGACTAATGATACATGAAGTTTTTAAGAAAAGTAAAAAAAGACAAATGGATTATAGAAAATTTTGTAAAGATACGGGAAGAAAAGCTTTGGGAGCTAATTGGGATGTACCTCATCGATGGAATTCCACTTGCATAATGTTTCAAAGTGCTTTGGAACAAAGAGAAACTTTACAAATGTTTCATTCTAGTCTTGCCGAGAATGATTTGGCAATCCCCTTTTCAAATGAGAAATTATCAATGACTTATCGACTTTTCTTGAAGTTTTTAAAACATCAACTACGAAACTATCGGGAACGTATTATCCGACAAGTCCCTTGGTTCTTTCGGAGTTATTTTTAATGGTTAACAATCTTAAAGAATTTGAAAATAAAAGTCCAATGTTTTCAAACATCATATTACCAATGAAGTTTAAATTAAAAAAATACTTTCTTGAATTGCCACCGGTTTTTACTTGCGCCGCCGCTTTAAACCCAATGTTAAATGTTACGGGGGTTGAATGTGTGATAGACGAAATTTTTTCAGCCTTAGATACGCATGAAATTGACCCAAACTTTTCAACAGAGGCAAAAAATTATTTTAACTTGAATTTTAAATTTATGTATGACTTTTATTTAAATAAATATGGGTCAAACATACACATGCCTATGCCGGGGGGGTCTTCATCAAGTTCAAGTGCTACTAGAGTACGAGATCCCATGATTAGCCTTATGAACACCGTTCGCTACGTAACGGCTAAAAAACAAAGGGGTAACACCCCTTCAAGCGAACTAGGAAGGTATAGTGCAAATGATTACTCTACCGGTTTATCCGAAGAGGAATATGGCACTTTTGATGTTTTGGCTTGGTGGAAGGTAAAGGAAACCGAGTTTCTGATTCTTAACACCATGGCCCGTGATTTACTAACCGTCCAAGCTTCTACGGTAGCTTCGGAATCCGCTTTTTCTTTTAGTGGCAGGGTAATATCGGTGAGAAGAACAAGACTAAATTCGGAGTCGGTGGAGATGTGCATTTGCTTAAAGGATCACTTGGACTCAATCGATCGTATTCAACACGTAACCACTCTCGAAGATGAAACACCACTTGATGTTCGAGTGCACGACGAACAAGAAGGCATTTCTACAAGTAATTCCGAGGAAGAAGTCGCCGCTCAATAATTACGACGAACAAGAAGGCTTTTCTAGAAATAATATGTCACAACTTTATATTTATAAGTTTAATGTTTTGTTAGTTTGTTTTTGAAGATTTTAAAACATGTAACCTTTTTTTTTTGAACTTCTTAAAGTTAATAAAATGAATTTTATGTTAATTGTTTTGTTTATTTTTCATGCTATACAAATACGAATCGTAGTTTAGAATCCAAATCGCAAACGAAAAACGAAAAAAAAATAAAAAATTTTACACTGTAACCGGTTGGAACCGGTTACAGTGTAGGAACCGGTTTAGGAACCGGTAAGAACCGGTTAGATAGGTTAGGGGTCCGAGGGTGGGAGAACCGGTTCGGTTCCCTAACCGGTTCGAGCCTGGAACCGGTTTAAAAGGGGGTTTTGAATATAGGAACCGGTTAGGAACCGGTTCCGGTTCGGAACCGGTTCCGGTTCCTAGTCCCAAACCGTTTTGAACATCTCTATGTACTTTGTTCATATCTATAATTCAGCATCTGTCACAAAACATAAAGGAAATATGAAACCCGCATGTGAAGAATGGTTAAACATTGAGGTGCCAATTTTTGACATGTATGAATAGTTTCTATTACGACATGTTAAGCCTGTAAACGAACGATACGATTAATGTACTCAAAATTGTTTGGCAGGAAGTCCGTTTATGTTCGTTTATATAATAAAAGCACGAACATGAACGCACGTCTCATTCGTTTATTTATGTTTGCCAACGTTCATTTACACTCGTTAATTTATGTTCATTCATTTACGTTCGTTTAAGTTCACTCATTTATGTTCGTCAGTTTGTGTGTGTTCAATTTCATTCATTTATATCTTGTGTCTAGTTTTTCGTTTGTTCACACTCGATTACGCGAATGACATCTCTCCAACAATAAGAACGTTAAGCCTGTCATAACATACCCGTTGACTACGTGTATTACTGTCTCTCCAACAAGAAGAACGTTAAGTCTGTCAACGGATTTGACTCGGGCGTGGACGGCCCTCCTAAAGTGTAAATGAATGAACTTAAACGGCTTTGCTTCAAGTTAATTATGTTAGTTTAGTATGATCTGTAGGGCCTGTGTTTGTTTAGTGTTTTAAGTCTTCTTTCAAGTTTTCAGTTTAATAAAAAGTGTCGCATAGCAATTTGTATGTTCTCGTGGTCGGTTTTCATTTAAAGGTGTACATGTTGCTTACTTCATGAGGAGAAGAAAAAAAAACTTATAATGCCTATAAGATTATGCGTGATGGTTTAACGACGGGAACGCCATCACGTTTCTTGCCCACCACAACTTGTTATTAGCGCCGCCCCCATTCGAGCGCTAACCGAACCACCCCCCCCTCCTATAACTGCCCCTTAGCGCCGCCCAGTTTTCTTAACTATTTTTATATTGTGTCGGGAATACTTGGTCGGTTGTGACTAGAAGCTTGGACCGCTAAGAGACTTTATTAACTTGGTGTCGATGTTAACCAATAAACATATTTATTATCATAGAATCTTATTGAAGTTAGGTAATTATATATTGTAGAATTATTTAATTGAGTCATAGTTATAAACAAATGTGTATGTGTTTGATATATTTATAAACAAATGTGTATGGGTTTAATATACACACCGTGTTTTGGGTATGTACAATTTAATCAAGTTTTAGAATCAGATTTTTTGACCAATAAAGAGTTTGAAAGTTAGACTAATACTTTTTTCTTTTGGTAAGTTATATTAGACCATCTTCAATGGGTGGTTTTTGTGTGGTTCAAACAAACCCAAAAACCAAATAACCATGGGAGAACTTGGTTTAAAAAAAAACCAATTTTCAAGTTTGGTTTTTCAAACCACCATTAACCACTAATTGTGGGCCTCGTCACTACATTTTTCATCTCATATATACACCCATATTTATATTTATAAAATATATTAAAATATCATACATATATACATATTTTTTTTATTTCAAAAGTTATGTGTTTTTTTTTTGTTTATCTAACGCAATGGCAAGTTTAACTGTTAAAGTTTTTAACGGCTATTTTTTAATGATTTTATTATTTATTTTACAACGCTTGATTCGAATAAAAAAACATTACAAGAAGTCTTAGAAAAAAAAACGTTACAATTAGACATTACAAAGAGTCTTACAAGAAAAACGTTACAAAAAGTCAGAAAAAAAAAGTTACAACATGGCCTACTAAAGTAAAGAGTACTAAATTTTTATTATATTGTTATTTATTTAAATAACAATTATATATTTTATAGTATTTTGAAATTTTTATTTAAAATAAATGTAAAAGTAAGTGATGATGTAGAAATGTAAAGATGGTTTGAGATGGTGTATTGTTGGAGTAAAACATGGGGTTTTTAAGAAAGCTGACGTGACAATGATGTGACAGGTTTGAACCAACAACTGTCGGAGATGGTCTTAGTTCGGTTAGGATTTAGTCTATTTTTTTGTTCGTTCACACTTGACACATTGATGTTGACGTTTGATTTAAATCAAAATTCATTGACCATAATTTAAAACTTAAATCAAAGGTCGATACACTGGCGATTGTGATTCGCAACTCAAGATCATGCACCCTGCGATTGATTAAAACTTAACTAAATTAAGTATTTGTAATTATTAATCCTATCCACGTGCTTCCCATGCATGATGCATGCAGTGTAAAAACGAAACTGCATATAAAAACAAATCCACTTGTATAATCCTATTTGGCATCACCGCAAATGAAAGTGGAGATCTTATCCATTTAGGTCAGTCAGCCACTTTCCAATATATCTGCATCATCCTCTCCACGTGGTTAGCATGCACAACCACTATTTGTACTATAAATTAATCAAGCACACTCCTTCACTAGCAAACCATCAAACACCGTAAACATGGCAAAACTTGCACTTTTTTCACTCACCTTCACGGCCATCTTTGCATATTCTGTGGTTTCTGCAATTAGAACCACCATCATCACCACTAACGGCATGGACACCGGCTGGGACGGCCTCCACAACGTCAAGCCTAACGGCATGGATACCGGCTGGGACGGGCTCCGTAACGTCAAGCCTAACGGCATAGAACGATGGGACAAGCTCCGAAACGTCAAGCCTAACGGCAAAGGCTTCGAATTCCGTAATGTCATGTCTAACGGCATGGATACCGGCTGGGACGGCCTCCGTGACGTCAAGCCTAACGGCTGGGATGGGCTCCGTGACGTCAAGCCTAACGGCATGGATACCGGCTGGGATGGCCTCCGCAACGTTAAGCCTAACGGCATGGACACAGGTTGGGACGGTCTCCAAAACAAGAATGTTATGCCCAACGGCATGGACACTGGCTGGGACGGCCTCTGCATTCTCAACGTTATGTCCAACGGTATGGACACTGGCTGGGATGGCCTCCGCAACGTTAAGCCTAACGGCATGGACACTGGCTGGGATGGCCTTCGCAACGCTAAGCCCAAAGTGTAGGAGGAGATTGGGTTGGTTCAAGTTATGTTTCCCTCGTTTGTGGTTTCTATATATTAGTTTTGAGTAGGGTAAGTTGAATAAACTCACTCCATATACAGGGAGGTTGTGTTTGTGTACTTGTTTTCATTCAAGATTTTGGGTGCCCTGGAACGAATACTAAAAATATGTGCACGGCCTTATATAAATTTTCTTTTTCATAGTCGACAAAAGTTGTGAAAACAATAAAAAACAAAGTTAAACAATAAACAAAACAAAGTTGAATAATTAAGGGTGGCCTATTGTCGAATGTTAACCGAACCAATTACTTTTACAATAACAAAAGTTAAAATCATTGAATGGAATTTATCACGGTTATTGATTAACTAATAAAAGTGATAAAGCTACATCATAAAATACTAAAATAGATATATCATGAAACAATTTATAGAAATAAAATTGCTTTAAACTATTGAATTAAATGATTAAACTAATAAAAATGATAAAACTACATAATTTTTTTACTAAACTAGATATATCATAAAACAATATATAGAAAATAAAAAATATTATAAAATTACTTTAAACTATTGAATTAAATGATGTGTGTGTTATGTAACATCTTTTCTAACTTGGTTTAATCTTGGTTTGATAAATGGCCTTTATATATACTCTAGGGTCTTCTTTTAAACCTTCTTCTTTATATTTATTATTTAGAAACAGAGTTAGTCGGAAACCTTCTTCTTTATATTTATTATTTAGAAACAGAGTTAGTCCGCCGACGTCAAATTAAAAACACCACTATATCTTCAGTACTATATCTTCAGTGTTCTCTTACTTTCATTCTAAAATGGTAACGGGTTCGATTGTCGAAAAAGAATGGGTTTATTCGTTAATATGATACTATACGTTCTGTATAAAACCGAAAATAGACCGGGTTCGGGTGAACCCGGTCCCGTAAAGGTACCTCAGCCACTGGCCACAACGGTGATGAGGTGCCTTGGCGCTGATGGGTTTAACACCCACAACAAGTGATTTGGCGCCGATGGGTTTACCGCCCACAACAACTAGCCTAATGCCCAAATTCAATATTAAGAAAATTTGGTTGTTTTCAACCTGATTATGTAACAGGTTTGGTGAAACCAGTCCCAATTCAAATTGAACCATCAGCACAACTTCTTTGCTGAAATCGGTTAAAACCGAACCGGTTAAAATTGGGTTCAAGCCGGTGCATTTATTTGCTTAGACACCTGTTTCAAAACTGTTCTGGTTTGAACAAAACCTGATTTTGACTGACAACAGACGCGTTTAACTCGAACCGCTTTAGGCTTAGAGCCCGATTTGTGCACTTCTAATTCGGCTGCAGATTTTTCTACTTGTAAATTCTTTCAACATTTAACCAAGAACTCGGTTCAATGAACACCCAAAAGTTCATTTCTTTGGTTTGAAAGCGAAACCGAAATGAATCACAATTATTTTTTTGTTCGGTTTTTACTTCTGAATTCTGTTTTGTTCAAAGTTCGGCTCAACCGAAAAAATAAACAAACCCAAGGAAACTGACAAACACAAGAGCCCAAACCTGATTTTGACTGACAACGGACGCGTTTAACTCGAACCGCTTTAGGCTTAGAGCCTGATTTGTGCACTTCTAATTCAGCTGCAGATTTTTCTACTTGTAAATTCTTTCAACATTTAACCAAGAATTCGGTTCAATGAACACCCAAAAGTTCATTTCTTTGGTTTGAAAGCGAAACCGAAATGAATCACAATTATTTTTTTGTTCGGTTTTTACTTCTGAATTCTGTTTTGTTCAAAGTTCGGCTCAACCGAAAAAATAAACAAACCCAAGGAAACTGACAAACACAAGAGCCCAAACCCGTAGGCTAACACAAGCGTACAAGACCAGTTTATATGCACACAAATGTTGGTTTAACTTCAGACATAATACAATCTAGCTATACATATACGAACGAACCAAACACTCTAATTTCTATGACCACCTTACAAAAACATGTATTTAACATCAATTAATCAATCTCAGCATGAACATAATCAACAAAAACAAAGTTCTTCTGAAGTTCATGAGAATAATAAACCAAACCTGCGCTCAAAACCGCCAGCCCAGCAAAAATAACACGTAAATGGATCTCGGGAGGAATACCAGCAGCAGCACAAAATAAAACAGTCGTCCCGGTTAACAACTTTTGCAGTGTCTCAAATGTTTTATGAGCCTTTTTTACATGAAGAACATTTGAGAGTATGTTGCTCATATCTATCCAGCATCTGTCACATATAACAAAATCTTAATGAAACATAAGGGAAATATGCCAAGAATAGTGCAACATTGAGGCATCAATATCGATCCGAATAAACAATTTCTGCGGCCTTTTGTCCAATATGAGTCGAATAAAAAGGTTTAGATAAAATAGGATCGGGTTGGAAACCTGCCGACTATACTAACATACAAGCTCCTAAATTATTTTAACTTCAAAAGTTAAGGGCAAAAAATAAAAACCAACTTACATTTTGTTACTGATTTTAGCAACCGATTTACATTTTACTACAGAGTCAATCTTTTTGCTGTGTTTTCAAAAATTGATGTTTTGCATGTTATATGCCCACTTTGGTGTATATGTTTAATGATTACAAAATATATTTTTTTCACACTTATAGATGAAATTGTTTTCTTACACAAACAATTTCTTGCATATCTATTTATATTATGTAGGTTGATTGCTAAAATCAGTGATAGTTGTCGGTGAATATCTTCAGTGCATTTTGCCATTTTTGCAATCACAGTGAAAAATCTTTTGTAAAAAAGCAGAAAAAGTAGTTACGGGTGAATCCTACCCGGCTCGTTTCGACCTAAACAAGAAAGTCCCATTAAAACCCGACCCACTTATCTTGCCACCTACAGTCCAACATATTAGTTATCTAGGAGTACCTGGCGTTTAGAAAGATACGTGGAGGGCAATGATTGAGTATTCGCATGACCAAACCACTCGGGCTGACTGTTGCCATGTCGTCTGAGCCAATTTCTAAACGTCAACACGAACCGGTCCGCTTGTGTGGGTGTAAATGTAAGTTTTGTATACTCTTTGTTGACATCAGTGGAACCATCCGTTGACTGTGACAAAAAGACTTTTTCTTGACCTTGAAGCACAATCATATCTCCATCATACACTTTGTTTGAAGTCCAATGTTCATGCCATCTCGGAACAACCTGCAATATACAACATTTTAGACGTTTAAACAAAAACGGGACCCACAAAATTGGTGTGCTAGGCTGCTAGCATTGTATGAGATTTTAAAAAGTGTTACCTGCCACCATGCGGGACCTGGCATTGTAAGCTGAAAGAAGTTTCGAGCACTGCAAACAATGGAACGAGTCTTTCCGGGTGCCATTGGTACATTGAAGGAACAGATCCATATTACCCACTTTTGGTCACCGACAATAGGGAGTTTTGTGTCGATTTCTATTCTGGAAACACAACAAAGATACAAGCTTATCATTTCATATGTGGTTTAACACACATATTATATTTGCTATGAAAAACTTATGATCTAAAGACCAGCTTTAAGTTTGGATAAACATATTCTACTTCTGGTTATCTAATTCTTTAGAGACCAGATAATTAGTTTTGGATAATACTAGCAGCACGAAAACAGTAATCAACGGGTACGTACATTTACAATGCAAAACCATTATATAATCCTTAACAAATATGAACAAAGATCTATCTGCAAGGAAACAAATTACATATGCATTTAGTGTCTACAACATCATGCTCAATTTAACTATATAAACTCAACCATAAACAATTGCTACACTCTTGGCCGGCCTTTAGGGTGTGCGAGTCGCACCCTCGGCCGGGGCACAGTTTTTTTGGGGAGCAATTTTTTTTATATTTTTTTCTTATATATATATTTAACAAATAATTCTTATGTATTATAATTGGATTTTGATCCTTTTTAAATTTATCGGGCCAAAAAAAGTTTTTATTCATAATCCATTGGATAAAATTTAGGTTGTTAGCTTATATATTTCGTTACTCGTTAGAGCCTACGGGCCCTTTTCATTTCTGCTCGGCCGAGGTATATAAATTCTCGGAGACGGCCACTTGCACTTGATCAAACACATACTTCAACAGAAGTTACTAGATAGAACTATTAATTATAGATTATCTTTTTCATAATCACGACTTACAATTGTATCAAGTTTCTATCATAACTATATGAGCACTCAACAATACACAATACCTTCCGTGTTTTCATATTTCTATAAAAGCGTGTGAAAACCAAAATATCCATCAACAATAACAAAACAGAGGAACCTTGTGGACCGAAATCAATATTTTCGGTGACTAGAGGACAACGTGGTAATTTTTTGTACGAGATGCAACTAGACTTACTTGTTTATATAGTAACAAGGTGCGATGAACTTGGCACTGATTTTCGGGTTCCCTTCATTTTCTCCTGAAAAGCCCCAATGGCCAGTTGAATCCATCTTAAATGGCAGTGGTTTAGCTCTATCCCTTCTACCAGTAACCTGTAAAAGTATATCGAATTTATAATAATCTGTCTTTGGTTTTAGAGGGTAAAAAAAGAAGAATTGAGCTAAATATATACAGATATTTGGGCTTGCATTTGTTCACCTTATGATGGGCAAAATCAATGTGTGAGGGATCAGAAACATTTTCCATTAGAGTATCATAGCCGTAGAATAAATCACGTTGAATCGTCACTGTGGAAAACTCTGGTTTTTCAAAGTCATCTGGTAACCTAAATAATCACCAAAAACAACATTCAAATCATGGAAACTTTGACCCAATTACTAATTAACAGGTCGGAAACTTCAACCCGTTTACTTATCAATAGGTCGATCAATTTGCGTTAGGTTTTATTACTAACGGGTCAAATGGGTAAAACAAACAAGTGACAACTTATAAACAAAACATGTCCGAAAACAAGCAGCCAGAGTGTATTTTCAATGCATAAAACCTTCTAAATGATTTGATTTTACTCAAAAAAGTATAATATTATAATGTTTCTAACCATTGTTTCAACACACTAATTGTTTATTTAAAAAAGTAGCCTTTTAATGAAATATTTTATCAACACTAAACCAATAGATATCTAAGATTAATCAAGTAATCATTTAACCAAACTAAACACTAGATCACATATGCAGTGAGCGATATGCATGCTAAAAGATCCAGATAATTACATTGGAGGCTTGGTCGCCCGAGCTCGTTCCACCCCATTTTCATCCGGCCACACAAATAACAAACCTTGAGACACCATAGTCGGGAACCTGGTTGCACAAGCTCGCGGCGACTGAACCGCCCGAGCTTCCGGCCCGTCCGGAGCCGCCTGCGGTATCCTAGAACACGACCCACACCCATCAAAAGACCATCCGTGGTACGAACACTGCAGATGCCCATTCTCATCAATCCTTCCTTCCTGCAAATAATATTCATCCACATCAACACTAGAGGTGCAAACGAGCCGAGCTACTCCAGATCAGCTCGTGAAAAAGCTCAATCGAGCCGAGCCTAAACGAGCCTGAGCCCGAGCTTGAGCCTAAAAGTAAGGTTGGTTAATAAATGAGCTCGAGCCCGAGCTTCACTTGTCGAGCATATATTTAATAATTATTAATAAATATAATTTTATGATAAAGTAACTAAATAATATTTGTTATATATAAAATCATAATTGAAAAAAAAATATAAAAGCCAAGCTCGAGCTTTAGAAATAAAGATCAAAATGAACCTAGCTCGAGCTCAAAGCCTAAATGACAAAACTAATTTCCTTACAAACCCTAAACCTTAAACCAGAAACCGTAAGCTTACGGATAAAGGTGCTAGCCGATGGGGGCATTTATCCTCCAAAGCAACCCACTGGTTATTGGTTTTGTCAAACCAGATAACGAGGTCCCGGTTAAGGAGAGTGAAAGGTGTTGGGAGATTCGGGTCCAGGTCTTCGGTTAACGAGACCGGGTACCAGTGATCTCTCCATGTGAATTTTGAATTATCCAATAGTTCCGCGGTTTCGGTTTCGAGATCGGAGGTGGTGTTGGGTGACGGTGGGGCGGATACGTGGAGTGGACGGAGAATGGTGGTTTTCCGGTGAAATGACGGTAGCCGGAGAAGTGTGCGGTGGTGGAAAGGGCGGGAATGGGATGGGAGTAACCGACGGTTGGTGGTGGTGGTTGATGGTGGCGTTGGGAAGAGTAAAGAAACCATTTTTTTATTATTTATTATTATTTTTTTAAAATTTGATTTTTTTGTGATGTGGAGTGAGTTTAAGTAATAATGTGTGATAATAGGAGGAAGACTTTGCGTGTAAGTTAGTAATACGTTTGCAGCAAAGATCCAAATCGAACAACCTTGTGTGAACTCTAGACGTTTCGTACTTGAACTACGGGTGGGTATGAGTTTGGTTCAGTTTGATTCGGTTATTTCACTCAACTTAAATCAAAAATCAGAATTCGGTTTTTGAAAATTCATCCACCGAAATAGATTACCAAAATCGGTTCGGTTAGTTTGTTGGTTTTTAGCTAGGTTGATTTCGATTAGTAATCAAAACCAAATTTCGGCAAAATTTTTTGTATAGAATTACATGAAATTTAGGTATAAAAACTATAACTATATGATAATATGAATGGTTCGGTATAGTTTTTTTCAGTTAAATGAGAGTTTACAAAAAATACCAATAATCGAGGTTAATTCGATTTTCAGTTAGTCGGTTATCGATTAATTTCAGTTATAAAAACTATAACTATATGATAATATGAATGGTTCGGTATAGTTTTTTTTCCAATTAACTGAGAGTTTACAAAAAAAAAAAACAATAATTGAGGTTAATTCAATTTTCAGTTAGTCGGTTGTCGATTAATTTCAGTTAACGGTCAATATTGAACCATAGGGATGAAAGGAATAATGTTTGTTTAATTTGAAATCATGAAATGGAATTATTTGAAAGTAAAGGGATTGAATTTTGATTTATATCGTGTGGAATCCTCTTTCGGCATGTTGAAAAGAATGAGGTATTAGGAAGAAGTTGAAATTTACCTAGTTGTCTATAAATCAAAGCAAGTCAGTCGTTGAAAATTCTAAGGTTTTTGTTCACGATTCGGTTTTTGTGAGTCACAATTCGGTTTGGTTTAAAATTTGCAACATCAACTTTTGTTGTTTATATATATATTTCATTTTTGAAATATTAATTATGTGTGTTTTTAAAGACAAAGAAAAATATTATTAAAGAAAAAACAAAACCAACTAGCAAGATGCTAGATCATTGAAACCGGTTACATACAAATGTCATACAAATGTCAAAAGAGCACCACATATTCCAATCAACCGAGTAAAAACTAATTCTATTTCTTAACCGTAAGAACAACATAGTCTTGGTATCCTCCAAGATGACATTCACTCCTCTTACTGAAGACTCACTAGAATTTTACACCACTCGCCTACAAGCTTCCATACCTCAACCGCCATTGTACATGAGATTAACAAATGATAAGAATTCAGATGTTTCGATAGCTGCCCCATAAAATGAGACACTATCGACGGAAGGAAAATATTCCGTTTAGCAATTGCCACCATATTGAGTTTCGAGCAATCAAAAACTAATTCTTCATGTGGGAACATATTAATTTCAACTAATCTCCTTAAAGAACTTGGAGTGAAAAACACCGAGATGTAATTATCTATGTCTATAATCATGGATCATCTTTATTCATTAGATATGAAAAAATACGGTTTAATCGACATTAAAACTGTCAAATTAGTAAAACTTATTGGTCTAGCCGACCCACCCAATTTGGCTGGTTTCATATTCCAAACCATAGTTAGGGTGGATGGAGTGAGCTCAACAAAGCATGGGACGGAAGCCGGCAAGACTGAGGTGGAAGTTGATGTGGCAAACTGGATTTATCATCCACCTTATAGCTGTACAATCTTTTAACAAGTTTTTGACTTTCAAGCATACCTCTTGTGTCTTCTAGTTATTATCACAAAAATACAGTTTGACAAAACCAATCATTTTCTTCTCCAGAAACTGCTAACACCGCCACCAATCATACTGTCACCGTCGTCTCAGGCTACCTTTAACCTCACCTCCCTTGACAGATTTTAACAACCAATGAGCTGCTTTGTTGTTTTATGCAACTGCAGTTGACAACTTGGCTAAGAAGTTTGTCACAACTGGCTGTAACAAACTGCGACTGAACACCCTGCTGAATGGTCTATTAATCTCTCGAAACACCATTGGTTGAAGCTTCTTGTTTCCGGATATGTGATATCAAAGGGCAGTGATTCTGTGTGGCGGGCATCACGCAGCTACAAAGCACCATTGGTAAAAGTTTCTTCAATCGAGGTCAAATTGTATAGGATATGATCTTTGATGGAAGTTAGTAAGTTACAAATTTGACCTATTTAGTTATCAACGAGTTCACACTAAGCTTTATCGCTGACGGGTCAAACAGTTAACTAAAAATGTTAGCTAAAATGGAACCGTGTATGAGACTACGAGATATCAAAAGGGTTAACCTACTTTTACTGCACAAATCCTCAAATCAGTTTACAAAAACAACCAAATATTAATTGAAATACAAAACATCTATAAATCATATTTTTACAACTAGTTGATCATATTATACTGAAACAGAATTGAACATAAAGCAATTCAAGCCAACATAACTCGGACCGTAACAAAAAACACCCACATGACCAAATTCATTTCAGTTTTCAGGCATTATTATAATATTGTGGATACATCTACCGACAAACTACACTGTTTTCAGAATAGTTCAGTAAATACATAACAATGCATATAAAAAAGAGCACCTAAAGATTATTTCTTAGAGTAAGTTTGATAATCGGGACCCGCATCACGCGATCCGGTATTGATATAAGGTCCCCGAAAAGTTGCTTGAGGTGGCAGTGGTTTTGATGAATCAATAAGGGGTGTCTTTGACGACCTAGTCCTGAATTCAACATATAACTACCATTTCAAGAAAAGATAACACGAACCGACTAAAATAACGGCTAACAATGAAGAATTATCCACTTACGCCATGTAAAAGGGGAATGCTAAACCCGCGCTTGCAAAAGCTAGCAAGCCGGCGGCAATGATGACGTTACGTTTTCTCGACATGAAGATTTCTAAACACGGGAATATGAAAAGGATAATCTGCATAACAACAAAAGGATGTTGGTTAATAACATACTAATCATCGCTAAACAGTTAATGCGGAAAAATATTGGATATTGATCGAGGACCGATATCTGAGATATCGGTTATCGTGGCGGGATATTGGTAATTTTAATATCATGCGGAATTTATATCATATATATAGCACTTTTAACGCTAACAATTCAGCATACTCTCCTACTATTAATAAATTAAACTCAAAAAACTATCATTAAACACTAAGAGTTGAAAACTAAGACTCAAAACACTGATATCGGGAATGTCGGTAAAATATTGGTAAAATATCGGTGAAATACCGGTCAATATCGCCGCTATTATCGATACCAATATTTCACATGAGGACCGATAACCAAGATAACATCGATATTGACTGCATAGATCATCAGAATTCATCTACAAATGTAACAAATCCAGAATCATATAGGACTGGCAAACGGGAAAAGTCGGAAAAGGTTGGATTAAAATAAATGCACAAATCATTTAAGAAGATAATTAATAAAAATTTACACGTGTGCCAACACCGGGCCGGGTTTTGGGCGTACCGGCACTGGTAACAGCAGGCTGGATAATGCGGGTACCGACACGGTTTATGCGTCTGATGTCGTGTTTGGCGTGTACATAATTTATTATCAATCAGATATCAGTTTGCCCCAAATAATGTGGCAAAGCAAAACCCTAGAATTTATTATCAATCAGATATCAGTTGGTGAAGATGTTTATTTAATAATAACATGATCAATCAGAAGTCCAAACAAATTGATTTAAACAAATCAAAAGTGAAATAATAAATACCTGATTCCAAGCAAAGCAGATATTGGTTTAAGTAGCAATGAACCGGCAACTATGTTGTTTTTGGTGTGTATGCGTGTGTGTATCCATCTGATATAAACCGAGTCAAACTTCAGGTATAGTCGGTGCTCTACTTGACCCGATATTAATTACATATGTACTATACTCAGTTTAAAAATTTAAAAACAAAACGTGACATGAAAAATTTAAAAACAAAACATGACATGAACTTAGGGGTTCAAATGACCCGAGCTGTTCGCGGGTTACTTTAGATCGGCTCGTCAAAAAGCTCGAACGAGCCGAGGTTAATCGAGCCCGAGTCTAAAAGTAAGCTCGTTTAATAACCGAGCCCGAGCCCGAGCCCGAGCTTGAGCCGGCTTGCTAGCCTAAACGAGCCTGTCATTTATATAATTTTTTGAAATATATATTTAATAATTGTTAATATATATATATATTTATAATATCAAAAATATATTATTTAAAAAAATAACTTATAAATGGTAAACGAGCCGAGCCCGAGCTTTGGAAATAGAGCTCGAAACGAGCCGAGCTTGAGCTCTATGTAAGTTAAACGAACCGAGCTCGAGCCTGCTCGAGCTCGGGCGAGGGTCGTTTGCACCCCTACATGAACTTGGAAATTTGATACGAACCTGACCCGAAAATCGTGACAAGTGAGCTCAAACACGATCCACATATTCGTATGTTGAACTGAACACAACATGTTTGACCTAAATATATCATTTTCATGTATAAATACATTATGTTTTCATTTTGAGTAAAGTGTCATTTTTGTTCCTAATTTTTGGTCACCTATGCAAGTCTAATGTTTCACATCTTTGACCCAGTGGTAAATCGGTAATGTAGTAACGACTAACTAGGTTTATAATGGAAAACAAGTGGGGCCACCACTTATCTTGAATGTTGCCGAATATTATGAGTATACCATGAATTTCAAACACATAATATTATAAATATGTTAAATAAATTGTAATTGACTCACAGACATCATAAACAGACAAATAAAGTAAAAAGGAAGAGCAGGTAATAAGCCGGAAATTTATAAATGAAACCAATCAGTATAGGTTTGAAACCGATTTTAGCAAAATCTGTTTCAATCCGGTTTTGAAATTTAAATAATGCATGAACACGTGCAACAAACCGATTTCTAACCATTTATAACAGTTTAAAACCGTTTTCTAAATTAGTTTTGGACCATTTTAACCACCCCCCCCCCCCCCTAAAATATATATTGGATGTTTAGATTTTATTACACCTACTTCATTTCTCTCAAACACTCTCAACTGTGATACCAATCGTAACTCTCAAGTTTTCATGTTACAAAGTTAAAAACCCAATGGTCAACCACAATGACATAGTTATGAACTTATAATAATCGATACCACGAGAGCCCTAGATCTTTCAAACTCTATGACATGTGTTAGATGTCCAACGACAACAAATGCGCTCGTTCCAAATACTGCAACGTGTTTCTCAAAGCCACAGCCAATTCAACTCAAAGAAGTCATATGAACAAGACTTGCCCGGCAAAAAAAAAAGTAAAGAATGAAAGAGAATCCTCGGGATCCGGAATCCGCCCCAAGTCCAACTAATCTGAGACAAAAATGACGACCTCTTTGAAACTTGTTATTTTTTTAATAATGTTAGTTGTTCACTCTTTCGTCAGTGTGAAGTTATGAAATAAAATGTGTTGTTTGATTGTGAAACAAATTCCAAAACACTAAAATACATAAAAATACGTTTTTATAATTAAAAGTTTCAAAAATACATAGAAAAAAAATGCACTCTTGTAGGAATACCGATTAAGGAAAATACTTAGATAAAAAAGACATTACAAAAGATTACTTTTATTCTTGGTCTTCAAAAGGTCTTCGGTTGATAGTCATTTTTGGGTGTCAGGTGGCAGTCGTTCAAACCGGGTATCTATATTGTTGGTTATTCATAGTTGCCCATGCGCGTTGATTGGTCGTCATCGGATATGGGAGACTCTCGATAACCTTGAAAAAAAAGGGGGTCATTGCTGTAAATCAAGGTTTGCTGCTTTGACTAAAAAGTTATTCTTTTCTGGTTTGAAACTTAAAATGCCGAATGTATATGTGTTTTACTTCTAAAAGCTGTCATGGAAATAATTTGCTATTTTTTAGAACCAACTCCTATTCGTGTAGAGTTTTAATCTGATTTGTCACCAATTTTGAGATTCTAAAGTCAATTTACACTACTGCGAAAAAAACAAGGGGCCTAGACCACCCCGGGCCCTAAAGAAGCTTCGCCCATGGTCGTCAAGTACCTAAACAAAGTTAAAAATTAGAATTGCATCAGTGTAATGTGTTATAGTTATATATAGCTTCAGAGGTGATAAAATGTAGGTCATTAATTCTATTTTTGTCAAGTGAATAGTATAAATAAAAATGATTACGATAATACTCGCTTTATTAATATAACATAAAATAGTGAATGATCACCAGGCACACGTTTTCTTCACTTGACTCAAAAGTCAAAAGAGTTGTTGTAGACAAAGAGAAATGCCGAAAAATGGTTTGTCGTTCTCGATATAGACCTGAAGCGCTTTAGCCATCCTAAAGCAATTAATATGAAGAAAACCAATTAAATGAGCTTATTTTCTTATGGGAAATCATTATATGTATGATGTATACAACATACAAAATATTAAAGTTACATGTTCTTGTTTAAAACATCCATCATCGCAACAAAAGCTCCAACTCTAGGAACCATAAGATGTTTTGCATTCAAAATGCTTTTTAAAACATTTTATATTTGTATGAATGTAGGTCCCAGTTGATGAACCAAGTGGGAAAAAGTCTCCTTATCAGGAGAATTTGGAGGTCATAAAAGTTGCTGAGGAAACAATGGCAAGAATTGCCCGCAACAAGACCGTATGTTTTAGTTATTGTTTTAAGTATACCGGTTGTTTTATTGATTACCTTTTACCATTTTGAATGATCTATAATTATGTTTTTAAACAGTTCCTTGGTGGCATTGATGCGTTTCTGGATCGAGAGTACTTGGAGGCGTATCTGACAAAGAAGACTTTGAAGGACCTGCACCACGGTGACATTAACGTGTTAGACTGGGTTACCAAGCTGATTCCGCTGTTGAAGTTGGGGGTCACCCGCGGTGTTGCGCTTTCACTGTTTGTTCCATTCATCAATGCGGTTGCAGCCACTTGGAGCTTAAAACTATTGAAAATGCTTCCGTCTCAAAGGCTTCTAAAAGGTGAAGAGAAGGATGCAACGGGTGAGGAAAAAGTTCTTGAGGGTGAAGAGAAGGATTCAACGGCCGGGGGAAAACTTCTTGAGGGCGAAGAGAAGAGTGCAAGGGGTGAGGATTGAAGGTGATCTTAGAAGAATTCAAATATATAAATCTTAGCTATATAAATCTTAATTATATAAATCTTACTTTTAGTTATACTATTGTTGTTGACTTTTGAAGGGAACTTGGTATGTAATTCATGAAATGTAGGTGTTTGCTAACTTGTGTGAGTTGGTATAATATGAGAATCTGAAGTTATGTTATGTTAGATAAAGCTTACATTGTTGAAGTTATGCAGTTTTGGGTGGTGAAGTGAAGGTTGATGATAAACCTAAATCATGTGTATATTTGATGATATTTGTTGCATTGTTTGGATTGACTGTTGGTGGGGTGATATGCCATTCTTTGAGAAATTTCCATTATTGTTTGCATTTGAGACTACAAAAGTGAAGGTTGTTTGGTATGTGATAGGCTTCTGATGTATGAGGGGGAAATTTGTGGTAGATGGGGATGGTGCAGACAAACCTGTTGGGGTTAATGAAGTGGGTGAGTTAAGACTTTTGTTGCAATATTGTCAACAGGTGGTGTTGGGTGGGGGGGGCCTGACCATTTGGTGATGGTTTCTCGGTGAGGGATCTAAAAAAAGTGCTTGATGATATTAAACCACCCAATGGAAATTATGTGATGGAATGGAATAATTGGGTGCCAAATAAGGTCGGTATTCATGCGTGGAGCGCGGAAATGAATAAGATCCCGGTTTTGTTTGAGCTTGTTAAAAGAGGCATTTCGGTGAGAACGGCGGTGTGCCCGATTTGTGAAGACGAGTTGGAGTCGGCGGAGCACTTGATGATCTCGTGTGTGTTCGCTCAAACATTATGGAGTGCAATATCTTCGTGGTGTAAGGTTCCCTCTATTTTCGCTTTTTCGGTCAAAGATTTGTTGGGTTTACACAGGTTCCTCCATTTCCCAAAAACAAAAGCAAAAACTTTTAATGCGGTGTGCATGACAACAATTTGGTGCATTTGGCGTTCGCGTAATGCTTTAGTTTTTGAGGGTAAACCGATTAACCTTACTAATGTGGTTGGTGAGATTAAGGTGCTTAGTTTTATGTGGGTAAAGAACCGGGGAAAGAATACGAGTCTCACGTGGGAGCAATGGCGTGGTTTTAATTTCAGATTGTAAGAGTGTTCGAGTCCCTTTTGTTTTATTTGTGTTGGGTTGGTTGTGGTGTTTCTTTTTTGGGGTTGTTCCTTGTGTTTTGGTCGTTGATAGTGTCTTGCTTGTAACGATTTGTTTATAATAAAAGTTTGATTGGCCGTTCAAAAAAAAATTACAATTTATTTAACATATTTATAATATTAGAAATGTTTGAACTTCATGTATCGTCATAATGTTCGGCAACAGTCAAAATAAATGGTGGCCCCACGTGTTTTCCATTATAAACCTCGTTAGTCGTTACTACATTACCAATTTACCATTGAGTAAAAATTGTGAAAGAATAAAATAGAAATGTAAACAAATAATCAATACTCACTCGTTAGTCATAATGAACCGAAGTACTGGGATGTCCAATTGTCCACTCCCGCCACCCTAAGAGACTAAAAAACAACCACGAGACCACACAATCACCTAATCAAACTTCAAAATAATTCAAATAAAAACCAAAAGGAAATTAATAAATTTTTTTAAAAAAAAAGAAAAAGAAACTTTTATGGCAGTAACTATTCATATTTATCTTATGTATGAATTATGATAACAAAATAATTAATTAATGTTTCAATTCTAACAAGCTATAAAAAACAAGTGAAATGGGGTATTTACAATCCGGCAAAATTAACCCGTTTTGACCCGTACTCTCAGGGTGGTCCGTTTTCGATCTATCACCTAGAGATGAAAACCCAGTAAACCGAACCGGGTTTGAATTAGTAGTATTGGAACCGTCGGTTTGCAACCTATTCATATAAAACAAGTTAGAAACCTTTTTTACAGCGTTGGAAAAAATGGAAACGCAAATTTGCTTAAAGGACCACTTGGACGACGTGGATCGTATTCAAAACATACATCTCTAGAAGACAAACAACCATGGGAGCGGTGTGGGCCAACGTTTTGGCCTCAAAAACCATCATAACACCATCCATTACGGATGACCTAACTGGTTTCATTTATAAATTTCCGGCTTATTACCTACTCTTCCTTTTGACTTTATTTGGTCATATCTTTTTTATAACGCCTTAATATCAATTTACTCATTTCTTTGTATAGTGCTACTTTAGTGGAGCTAATATTGCAATCCTTTCTTTTAAGACCTGTAACTTTCATGCGAGAAATCAATAGGCAAAATTATTATTGATACCAAAATTTACATGGTATCAGGGCGAATATCCTAAATCGCTCAAAGAAAACAAACCCAAAAAAAAAAGACCAAATAAAAACTATTGCCCTACTCTGATCAACAACCATGGCCGATGGAAAGAAAAAAAAAGAAGAAACCCATGCCGACACCAACTCGATCGCCAACCTATACTCATGCTTCCGAAAGTAGTAAACCGATGCAAAGTTTTCTGGCAATACCCGGCTTGAACACCGAACAATATCATACACTCTTGAGCCACTTTGTAGGTAAGAGAGATGGGGATGAGCCACCACCAAAAGCCAACATGGCGGTTAAAGGTAATCAAGGTGATGAATGGATAATTGATTCGGTTTGTGCCGAACATGTAACACACCAAGCCGAATGGCTAGAAGGTAAAACGATATCCATTCATGAGTCTCCTGTTATGATACCGAAGGGTGATTCTATACCCTTTGAACGTAGGGGAAACTCTTGTTTGCCAAACAGAACCACTAAAAATGGGTCTTACATGTACCAAAGTTTAAATGGGATCTTGGCAAACGACCAATAATGCCCCGAAACATTTTTCCCTGAGTTTTGCTACAGGCAAGACTTGCGTTCGAGGGAATTGATTGGAATGGGTAAATGCAAACGCGGACCACATCAGATCGAGATGGTAGAGAATAAAAGGAAGGCAATGATGTCAATGATCGATATGTGGACACAAGACTAGGTCGTACTTCTAGTAACAAACTTTCTCGTTTTGATTCTGTTAAGAATGTTTCTTTTATGTAAGGTCTCGTTACCGGTAGCCCTACTTTCGTGTTGGATTTACTCATAAACGCAGTTCTAAATATCAGAGTTAATTAAAACATTCGCGGAATATAAAAGCTTTCATAAAACATTTCATAACAAAACACCTCTTGTCTTAAAACAACATCTTGTCTTTCAAAATAAACAAAACATTAAACTTAAACGTCTTGAGTCTTCCGATGCCAGCCCCTTATTCAGTGCCACGTGTCTCCTCAAGCGAGCTGCCTCATCCTACTCACCTGCGTGCATACTAAAAGTCAGCTACGCTGAGTGAGTTCTAGTTAATCACATAATCATACAATACCTTCTTACATTTCATACTTAACATCTTAACTTTCTTACATACGCACGTAAGTGCATATACTTTCATTCTTACCTTCATACTTCCTTTACATACATAATCATACGTTTTAAAGAGCCTTTCGCCCTATAACCTCACAGATATTATAAGGGTCTGGTCCCTAACATAACAGATATTATAAGGGTCTGGTCCCTAACATCACAGATATTATAAGGGTCTGGTCCCTAACATCACAGATATTATAAGGGTCTGGTCCCTAACATCACATATATTATTAGGGTCTGGTCCCTAACATCACAGATATTATTAGGGTCCGGTCCCTTTGTTTCGTGTAACTGTACCGTACCTGTTCATACATACTTTCCTTGACAATACGTGCAATCTTCGAAGAGCGTTCACGTACCATCATCATAACATACATACATTATGCATACATCATATATTCATACATACATCATATCTTTCATCATACTTATCAATCATATCTTAACTACCACCTGACGGTACTTGCAATATCCGAAGATCGTTCACGCGTCGTCAAACAATCATCATACAAGGCATACACTTACCACTTAAGATAAGTATATTAACTATCACATCGAGTATGCACACAGCCCCGAAAACATAACAAGGAAGTGGGGCTAGAAACTCACCTCAATGCGGTTGCGTTCACCGTTTACGGTTATTCCCTTCTTGAGCTGTGCACGACTAACTGTATAATAATTATACGTTTCAGTAAACTATCACTACACATATCGCCTTTCTAGTTTAATCATTACCCTCAACGAACGGGGGTCCGGGGGCAGTGCCCCTGGCAGCGGGGTTCTAGGGGCGGCAGCCCCTAGCGGGGTCCAAGGGGCCTGGGGTTAAGCTGCCAGGTCAGCTTGGAAAAATTTTATTTTCATTAACTGTCTTATCGCATTTTCCATTAGCATTTTGAATCATTGAATAATATGCTATTTAAAAGTTCAAGGGTTTATTTGTAATTAAATCATTTTTCTCTAAGTCCAGGGATTGTTCTGTCATTCTTTCAAAGTTCTGATTCGTTAAGATGCTCTTTAGCGAATTGGTGTTCATTCGTTACTTCTGTCCTTCATAACGAACTGGCTAATTTGTTACTTCATAACGAATTGGCCTTTTTAGCGAATTGGTCCATATTCGTTTGGTCTGCTTAACGAATTGGTCTTCTTGGCGAACCAGTCCTCATAACGAATTAAACCTTATAACGAACTGGTCGACATACGAATTGGACTTAACGAACTGAAGCTAGTTCGTCCGTCTTTCTTTAACGAATTAGTACACGAATCAAAGCTAGTTCGTTATATTCCCTTAGACGAATCAGCTAGCGAATCGCTTCTAATTCGTCAATTACTCCCT
This sequence comes from Bidens hawaiensis, assembly GCF_021521415.1. NCBI lineage: Eukaryota > Viridiplantae > Streptophyta > Magnoliopsida > Asterales > Asteraceae > Bidens > Bidens hawaiensis. The sequence goes on from NW_027498121.1 coordinate 137,315, forward strand.
AGCGAACTAGGGTTAGGTCAGGGGATGTCAGAACATTCCCTGACACCCGTAACCTCGTATTAACTTTTCCGGCGCCGCCATTGCCGGAAAGCGGCCGGAAATACGCGAACTCACCGGAAAAACGAGTTTTAACTCGTTTTTTGCCGTTTTTCGCCCCGTTCGATCCAGATCTGAGCTAGGGTGATCCCTAAGCTCATCATAGGTTCGGTTTATACCCGATTCCACCCGGATCTCGTGATTTAAACGGTTAAACGGTGTCGGCTCGTCGTTTCGCAACTATATCTAACGGGTTAAGCTCATACAATATAATACTATCATTACCTCGGGTCGGTTCTCGGTTTCCTTCTTGATATCGGTTTAGAGAGAGAGAACTAGAGAGAGAATCTTAAGTGTGTGTTTTGGATGGTGTAAGGGATATGTGTAAATGAATTAAATGGAGGATTAAGGGTATATATATTTTTGATCATGAGCTTAAGCCCATGGTCTTTCCTTCATTCCTCCATAACCCAAGTCCATAACCCATATCCATTTATCCAACACAAGTCCATCTCGTATTCTATTCAACTAAACCGATAACGACCCGCTATAAAATAAACGAACTTTATTTTATTAATATAACCGAAAGTAGGATGTTACATTTTAAAACTATGGATTGTGACTCGTGTGTTGAGGTTAAACATGCCCGATCACCCTTTCAAATAACCTCTATTAAATGCCAGGAATGCTTTGAATTGATTCATTGTGATATACGGGCGAGGTATACACATCCGTCTCTTGCAGGGGCACATTATTTTTTAACAATCGTGGATGACTGTTATGTAAACCTGATTAATGGTTAAAAAAGCAATTTTATTCAAACACAAAATTGTAATTAAGTTTTTTGTTTTGTCGAACCTTCAAAAGTTTGTTAAAAACAGGGTTGTGTTCCAAATAAAACATTTTTTATAATACAGAGTGCCGTTACCATATTGATTCCAAGACAAACCAAATAAATATTGTCCAACAACATAGGTACCATTGTCATTATTAGTTGGTATTCATTTTTATGGATTTCGATTAATATAAAACACATCAATAGTTTTACAAAAAGATCGCAATGTCGTGTATTATATCAACACTGGCATCAGCAAGTAAAGGCGACAATGTATCATAACATTTTTCAAGTTTTTGTATATCGTTTAGTATTTCCGACATTTTTGCAAGTACTTTATAAAATCATTTGAAGGGTGGTTGTACTTTGTAGGTTAACTAAACAATTTTATATCATCCGATGATCAACACGACTGAATCACATGATGCACCAAAGATAATACTAAAATTCAAACAAACACAGCTGCAACATAACATTCTAAAACAAGATTCATAGATCAGAAGATTATCATATAATAATAAATTTCTACATGAAATGAGACATTAATGAAACATGCATTAGCCAGATCACTTAGCACGCAGGGACTGATGAGCCTGAGCCTCTTGGTTCTGCTGATAGTTGAGCGGCCTCCTGAACAGCATGATGTGTGGCTCGGGCTTGTGGATGGCATAGTGCACCCATCCTCGACTCTGTTGCACTCCCATTGCACGCCACTCAGACTACATACAAACAATATTACAAATCAATAAAATATAATAATATCATTTACATACATGTTTAGATACAAACTCGGTTTTATCGTTAATCATTGGGATGAGATCAGTATCAAAACGGTACTGCATTGAAAAATTTCAATACCGAAAACGAGTGAAATTATAAACCAAATACCATACCAATTAAAGGGGTCAGATTCCGATATCATTGAAAATTAATACCGAAACCGAACGTTACCAATATCAAAAAACATTGAAAATTGTGTTCCGGTAGGATACTGAATTACAGATCATAAACATAATTGTTGCTTTTAACACATTTAGCATTCAATCGTAAAACATAATAATAACAACATGTTTCATGTTTCAAACGCTATAATAGAAACAAGTAATTGGGGATTAGGGTTTATTGTCAAATAAAGCTAAAAAATTATTAACATAACTTTGCAACAAATTGAATAAATAAACTGTTTTTGTAATCAAAGATGCACATAATAATAATAATAATAATAATAATAATAATAATAATAATAATAATAATAATAATAAATATCTTCTGTATTGAGCGATTAAGTGATTGATTTACACACATATGAAACCCTAACAACCATCAATTAAGCAATTAATCGAAGATATTTAGACGCCCTAATTAGAAACAGAAATCAATAATAATATAATAATAATAGTACCTCAGAAAGAAGACGATTCTTAGGAAGAAGCTTGGCAACTTCAGAAGGAAGAACAACATGCCTATACTCAAACGTATCATCAAAGTACTTGTCCGAATACTGGATCTGACCCATTATTTCTTTTCTTTGATTTCAATCCTGTTATGTTAGAGATAGTAATAATAATTAAATAAACTGAATGAATGAATGAATTATTAGAAAATAAGAAATTGAAGAAACCCTAATAATATTACCTGTGTGATATGAAATGATAAGAGGGAGCGTAGAAAGGCGAGACCAAGTGAGAGAGGTACATATAATAAGTAGTAGTAGTGGGTTACCTTCTTAAATTAAGTAACGGTTGGAATAATAATTATATTCATTTTCAAATTTTGAATTTTGAATTTGCCCACTTTCAAAAGGTTACGAAAATAATAGTCTAGTCGTTATTGTTAACTTAACAGGGAAGCCCGTGGAAAACCCGACTCAGGCGAGAATAAATAGTAACATCATCAATGAATCTGGTTTTTTTCTTACACAAAACGGTGTATAATCATTAGTTGGTTTCTTATGGATGGGATTTGTTCGTTTCCCAAAGATATGAAGACCGTTTTATATTAAGAAATATATGTTTATCAATTTTTTATTTCAATATAAAACCACTCAAGCTTTATATAACTTTTACACATACTCTCTCAAATCTTTATATCAACATTCTAGTGTTTTTGTTGTTTCAAAAAATGAAATCAACATCATGGGCTAGCCGAAAACAATTTTAAAAGCCTTGCCAAAACACACAACCGCAACAACGGCCAACCAATATCGGGAAGATTAGATGCGGAAACAACAAAAACACATGACTTTCATTTTAACCGACCACTCTACATTTTATGGGCCAATGTTGGAGATAATTTTAAGCCTAAAGCGTCAAATGACACAACGTTGGGACGACATTTCCCTTACTAGTTTATTTTAATTGTTGAATTGTTGCTTTATTTAAATTTACTGTAATATTTAATTTTAAAATATTGAGATTTTAATTTTGGTTTTACATAGTGTTTCAAATTAATTTGATTTAAAAATAATTCGTGTTTTTGTTTTCTAAAACAAATCAAAATGGGAAAAATTGTGACAAAATGGAATGATATTGCGCTGTTTGAAACAAAATGGGAAGAAAGTAGGAAAAGATAGAAAGCGAAAAAGTGATGTAGCATGCGAAACAAAAATGAGGAAAAATGGAGAAATATAGAACTCCCTAGAGTAGATATACATATTACGAGTTACTTACATTTCCTAATAATAGATATAAAACTTTTTTAAAAAATTGGTATTGTTTTTCAATAAGATGAGATGTTGAATTGTATTACGTAATCAATAACATCTGTAACTGAATATACTGGTTATTACCTCTTGCTAGTAAGAACTAAAAGAACTATGAAACAATGGTTTTTAACAACTCAAATACCGAGTCCAAGACTCACCATATATTATATATACTTTTCAACTTGAAAACTTAAAACCAATAATATACATAAAAATGTGTTTATAAAAATGTAAACACAACCAACTGAAAGACCGACAACTGACCCCAATCACAGTCCAATGATACATTACTTTGTGGCGGGACATGGTCACGAAAATAACTCGTATTAACCCAACTCATTGGTCTCAGGTTGACCGAGTTTGAATCAAACTTATTGGAGTTGACCCACCAAAACGGGGTGCGGTGAGATATATGGAAAATTTGACAAAGTAAGTATCGCTAAAGACGTGGAACGACGGTTAAACCACATACTGTTAATTACCCAAAGTACCTGTTGTTACTCTATATGTCTGGATGGCACATTGCGCCACAAAGACAATATAAATGCTATGGGGATCCACAGGGAAAAGGTTAGTACGCTATCTCACTTTTGCTTATACTATCTCTCTCAAAACCAATTCGGAAGTCGGTCATAGGAGAATCTCTTCTTGATGTGACAAGACTAATGATGTTTTAGTTTTGCATCATATGATTTTTCTAAGGTGCTCAATCTTCCAAAGTTGTGACCCATGTACCCAGAATCCTATGATAGAAATTTACGTCGATACATGTGAACAAAGATAATAAGGGTGCATCAGGCTAAGGTCAAGCCTAGTCTAAGCTCAAAATTGACTCGTTTAATTTACAAGAGTTTGGAAAGTCAAGCTAGGGCCGGAGATTGTTTTTTTCAATGAGCTTATTTTTGGATCGTCTAAGCTTAGCGTAATTCGAGCTGTTGGTGAGCCGATCTTGAACAACTACAAGTGCTTGGCTCATTTACACTCTAAAAAGATGAATCATAAAAAAACAAGACGAGATATCGAGTTGTATTAAAAAAACATAAAAAATAACAGCTCGACATAAAGTATGACGTGTAAAGGATAGTAAAATAATAATAGAAATTTATTTATTCATTCATTCATTCGCATGAAAACACATAAAGCGGAAAATCTAGAACAACACACAAGCCAAAATCTGATTTCCCATTGATAACTATAAGATAGTTGCAAATGCCAAAGGAGTTAAGTTGCCCCGTAAATGGACACGATCAAGAGGTACATAAACCGAACAAGTGTTGCCACCCTCTGGTTTCCGGCTCAAGATCCCATCATATATTAACGAGTCGAATAATATCTACATGAGCCACCAAGCCCAATGATATTTCCTGCCATGGTTGTTAGAGATAGAGGGGTTTGTTACTTGTTAGTGGTTGTGGTAATGATATAAGAACAAGATTGTGGTGAATGGTGATCATGTTCATGTGGTGGGCACTTGATGAAGTGACTTACAATTTAGGTATGCCAGCATCTTCCATGGGATATCCAACGACCACCTACACTTTTTCTTTGCTTTTTTACTCTTTTTTATATGTTCTTTTGACACTACGTACCAACCACTTATTCAGTGTGACATTTATTTCATAAAACTATAATAAACTTATATTCATGATTTTTAAGCTTTTGTTTTTTTCATTAAAAATAATAAACTTATAGCATGTGACCCTTTGGAGATTCGGGTGTTGAAAAACATAGACAAATCCACATCGGTCATGGACATTCAAGTTTCTTGGTTCACAAAAATGCACTGCTTGTAATATCACCAAAGCGTTTTAAGCGCATTGACTACGGTGAATATAAAAACTACAAGGTTAAGTGTATTCCGGTGTATGTAGTATCATGATTGATTGATTGGTGACTTTATAGGAAGTATTCATTGAGGCAACAAAAAAAGTAAACCCATGGCCTCCTTGTAGGTAAAGCGGTAATATGATGGTACGTAGAACCTAATGTTACATTGTTCAACCTGCGCCATGTTATGATAAATAGAGTAATACATGTTATGATAAACATAGTGAAAGGCTTATTTCTATGTTAAACCAGTGATTTGGTATGTTTTTTCAATACACCATGTGCCTTTCATAAGCCAAATCACGATGGTAACACGCTTGATTCTTTTTTGCAATATACAAGTGTGTTGAGTTCACAATAAATATTTGAGTACAATGTATGAATTTTGGTGTAAAACTCCAACTGTCGGTTGAACAATAGGCGGGACGTTTTTCACATACATGACATCAGTTTTTCATTTTTTTTTTAATAAAACAATTATAGATGCCCTTATATAATAAATCAATAAACCCAAACCAATGGTAATGTTGGGTTTTGATTTATTTAAAACATTACTTATTGTTTTGTGCACAGGTTCGAGTAAAGACCATCAAAGTCGGTCCATGTTAGCACATACCACCCAAAGAAAATAAACCCGACCGCTTTGGCATGAACCTTATCGATTTGGTAACCATTTAAACCTCTTAACAACCATACATTGTCACCGAAGGGTATGTAGAGGTACATTGATACAATATATTCGAGACAACCGCAAATCTACGAGAAAATAGTAGGGCAGACGAGAGATTTCAATCAAACGATTCTTATTAATTATCAAAACTAAAGACATTAAATAGGAAAAGGCCCGTACGAGTTCAAACAAATTCAAAAGGCTAACAATTAGCAATTTAAGTAATAAAACTTATCCGTTAAGAAAATAAAAAACCTTGCACCCCCACTCCAAATAACGACAAGGTGTACACTTGCGTCGGACCAGAATTCAAATAGGTCAAATTAGACAAGCATGTCGTATCATGCATAAAGGTACGCTGGAAATGCGTATCTAGTTATGTGGTTGAAGGTTCAAGTCTCGTAAGTCGTAAAATACAAATTGCATATTTAGATGTATGATAAATGAGTGTGATTTTACCATTAACAAAATTGAAAAGAAAGGATAATTTATTTTATAATTTAATAATTATTAAAGCAGTTGAAAATCTTAAAATCTTCTGAAAATGTGTCACCATGTTGTAGCATACATCAAGCTAAGCAAACGAACATTTTGCAGACCAAATTTGCAACAACAATTAACCCAATTCCAAATTCACCAACCCATATTCATTCACCAACAACAAGCATACTCCAATCTTTTGGCAATATGTCTTCAATACTGCAAACAAATTCAAGCCCACCAAGTGTTCGACGAAATGCCTCAAAGACTCAAACAAGCTTCCAGAGCCATTAACCTCATCCACGCCCAAAGTTTCATCCTTGGGTTTGATTCAAATGGGAAACTTGGCAATGCCATTGTCGACTTGCACGCTAAATGCGGAAATATAACGTTTGCTCAGAAAGTGTTTGACAGTTTGGAACGAAGAGATACATTGGCTTGGAACTCAATTCTATCCATGTATTCGAGGCGTGGGAAGTTGGAACATGTTTTGCAGCTCTTTGGGTCTATGTGGGCTTCTGGGGTCGACCCGAATCAGTTCACTTATGCGAATTGTTTTATCGGTTTGTGCAAGATTGACAGACGTGTTGTTTGGTAAGACGGTGCATTGTCGGGTGATCAAAACAGGGTTCATGTGTGATGTGTTTTGTGAAGGATCACTTATTGACATGTATGCAAAATGCAGCCTTGTTGATGATGCATCAAAGATATTTGATGGGTCGGTTTACTCGGATACGGTTTCTTGGACGGCGATGATTGCTGGTTATGTTCAAGTTGGTCTTCCCGATAAGGCGATAAGGTTGTTTAAGGATATGTTGAAATTAGGCCATATACCGGATCAAGTAGCATTTGTAACAGTGATAAGCGCGTGTGTTGAGTCGGGGCGTTTTGATGATGCATGTCAACTGTTTGACAAAATGTGTGAACCAAATGTTGTGGCTTGGAATGTCATGATTTCTGGACATGCTCGGGACGGTTGTTATCATATAGCTATTGATTATTTCAAGAGTATGATTAGATATGGGATTAAACCAACACGATCCACTTTAGGTAGTGTTTTGAGTGCCATTGCGAGTATGTTTGATCTTGATTGCGGTTCACAAGTTCATGCATTAGCAACCAAACAAGGGTTGTTTTCCAATGTTTATGTTGGAAGTTCTTTAATCAACATGTACTCAAAGTGTCAAGAAATGGGTCTTGCGAGGAGCGTGTTTGATGCATTAGATGACAAGAACATTGTTTTATGGAACACAATGCTTGGAGGTTACGCACAAAATAGAAATGCCGATGAAGTAATCGGTTTGTTTATAAAAATGAGACATTTTGGTTTCATACCTGATGAATTCACTTACACCAGTGTTTTGAGCGCGTCTGCTAATTTGAAAAATGCTGAATTCGGGAAACAGTTGCATTCACTTGTTGTGAAATACAAGTTCAACATGAACTTATTTGTGGGAAATGCGTTGGTAGATATGTATGCAAAGTCCAGTTCTTTACAGGACGCTGTAAGACAGTTTAGCATGATAATAAATCGAGATAATGTTTCTTGGAACGCGATGATAGTCGGGTTTGTGCAGGAAGAAGAAGAACACGAGGCGTTTAGCATGTTTCATAGGATGAGAAAAGACATGATTACCCCTGATGAGGTATGTTTTGCTAGCTTACTCAGCGCTTGTGCAAATATCCAATCTCTTACCAAAGGAACACAATTGCATACCCTTTTAGTTAAGTTAAATATGGAAACCAGTCTTTATGCCGGAAGCTCTCTTCTTGACATGTATTCCAAATGTGGGGTCGTTTCAGATGCACAAAAGGTTTATAATTCGATGCCGTTGAAAAGTGTAGCTTCTACTAATGCTTTAATTAGTGGTCATATTGGTCAAAATTGTATTGAATTAGCTATAAGTCTGTTTAAAAATATGTTATTTGGAGGATTATTAAACCCATCAGAGGTTACATTAGCAAGCTTATTGGATGGCTGCAATGAGCCTTCAAAGTTGGCTCTCGGAAGTCAACTTCACGGTTTAGTGATAAAACATGGTTTTCTCTAGTTACAATGATGAATTCTTGGCTGTATCTCTTCTGGGTATGTATTTCAACACGCAGGTCCCGCCAGATGCAATGGTTGTCTTCTCAGAGTACCAAACCATAAAAGCACGGTTTTGTGGACGGCTGTTTTATTGGGACTCGCTCAAAACGATTGTAGTAACGTGGCATTGGAAATATACAAAGAAATGAGGTTAAACGGTTCAATTCCCGATCAAGCGACGTTTGTAAGCGTTCTTAAAGCATGTGCAGCTTTAGCATCTTTAGAAGACGGCCGTGTGGTCCACTCGCTTATTTTCCACACAGGTTTTGACTCGGATGAGTTGACTTGCAGCGGTCTTGTGGACATGTATGCTAAATGTGGGGACATTCCAAGCTCTTCACAAGTCTTTAAGGAAATAATTAACAAAAATGATGTCATCACATGGAACTCGATGATGGTCGGTTTTGCAAAAAAACGGGTATGCTGAAAGAGCACTGCAAATCTTTAACGAAATGAGGGAGTCAAAGTCAAACATAAATCCTGATGACATCACGTTTCTTGGAGTACTCACAGCTTGTAGTCACGCAGGTAAAGTATCTGAAGGGCGGTTTATGTTCGACTGTATGATTAATCACTACAAGATTGAACCGCGTATGGATCATATTTCATGTATGATTGATCTTCTTGGAAGGTGGGGCCATCTAAAGGAGGCTGAGGATATTATTGACAAATTGGATTTCAAACCGAATGCTATGATTTGGGCTACGTTTCTCGGGGCGTGTAGAATACATGGCGATGAGATAAGAGGAAAACGCGCGAGTGATGAGCTGGCAAGTTTGGAGCCTGAAAATTCAGCTTCTTTTGTGCTGTTGTCTAATATATATGCAGATTCGGGACGGTGGGACCAAGTGAAGTTAGTTAGAAGGGAGATGAGAGAGAAGGGGGTTAAAAAGCACCCAGGGTGTAGTTGGATTAAGTTGGGAGAGAGTACACATATATTTGTTTCAGGGGACGACTCGCATTCAAGTTGTAGCGAGATATATGCGGTTTTGAAAGAATTGAGAGAACCAATGAAGGATCAAGGATGTGTTACACTAATGGTGTGATGTTGTTGTAGTAATATGTTTACTCAAAAGGGGCATTTTTGCGGGACCGCGGATTTTTAGAAGATGGAAACGAGACCGTGTTACAGCAGGAGAATTGTGATGTATATGATATAAGGTGCATTTTATCTTTATTCCTTTCTTTTCTCATTTATTATTCATACAGTTGATCTTCTTAAATGTTCAGTTGCCAAAAACCATAATTTTGGCTATTGAATCTTGGATTTTTTTATCCAAAGCAATTCTAATGGTGACTATAAACTAAGTCTAGGCGAGAATCTGATAATCCGAAATAAAAACAATGTTACAGAAACATCAAAACAAATTAATCGTTAGGAGTCAAAGATCAAACTTTTGAAATAAAAGCCATGATGACTAAAATATTGAGTTTGTTACTCTAAAATATTGGAAATATAATATTCTGAATAACGAATGAGAAAATTTCCAGTCATAATGTATTGAAATAAATTCAAGACTTCAACCCAATATATCAACTGTTTAGTATTATCTTTTCAAAATCATAATTGCAAGTATGTCCCATGATATACAAATACAGTATATGTTAGATTTCATCTCTTAGCAGTGTAGACATTCTGTCATCACGTTTAATAATGTTTATGGTATTATGCTATTATATAAAACTATACACAATTAGTCAACTGAAAATTGAGGTTGCCACATAATTGTGTAATATTGAATACATATATGGAAAACTATTTTATTAGCCATATATAAAACACATCACATTAGGTGGTTCTGTATGTTGACTGAAATATAGGTTTTGATTTCCCTTTAGGGTGTAGGAATGGGAATGAGACTAAATTGTTATAATCATAAAACAATGGTGACCATAAATATTTTATCTTTGTTAATAATATTACTTAGACCCCTTGAATCTTGATACAAATATTTTGACTTTTTAGACATTGTATATATATAGAGATCAAAAACACATTTGGCAACTTCATCATATGATATTATTATGTTTGCAGGTGGACCATGTGAATTACTGGTCAGAAGGCACTAAATGCATAATGGATGCTTGGGAAAAGACGATAATGATGATGATCTAATCCGTGAAGAGGGCTTGGATGTCAATTCACATGTTTCGGAGATTGTTCAATAACAGAACACATGTATTAGGTTCTCAATTTGAGAAGTTAAAGGTTTTTACTTAACATGTTTCTGTTATTTATGATCATAAGGGGGTGTAAAGAGCCGAGTTTGGGCTTTCGAGCTCGCCTTGTTAATATTTTTTTTCAAGCTCGAATACAAGTAACAGGCTCGTTTAGCCTTCTCAAGCTTGGTATGTAAAGCTTTGGGTCAGGCTCGTACATGTTTAATTAATGACCTCTAATTTTCAACCCGTTTAACATGCTTTTCTTGTAAGCACTTTTTTGTTTGACTCGTTTGATCTTGTTAAGCTGCATTTTACATGTTTTGGTGCAGCAATAACTAATATTCCTACCTGTAAGGCTGTAACTATCCTCATAACAACTATTTTTTCTACCTGTATCATTAATTAAGAAATTCAATTAAAATGTATAATAGGGAAAGCTAATCATAAATGACGGACCTAGATGATACGAACCTCGTTCTTTAATCAATTGGTCCAAAGAAAATAGATAGAACCCAGATTAGAAATCATAGATTTTTGGAAGAGACTTTGATCGTTAAATCATCATTTTTCATTCATAATCCATAACACATAAGAACTAGTGGCTTATATAGCCAAGATACATAACCGACCCACTACCTAATAAACTACCCACTACAAAGATACTAAACAGATAATTATCAAACTACACAATACAAAGAACATATAAAATTTGCATGGCATCGAGTTGAAGGTATGGAAACGTGGGTGTGGTGCCAGATCGTGGCACACAACACTAAATTCCATAATACGTTCTCTGAGGTCATGGGGTATATATGCATTCATTCACCTTAGCTCCATTTAGGCCCGTTTTTACTCCATCCGGTCTAAAGGAAATGGTTTAACCTCACTTAACACATCTCAATTTAATTTAAAAACAATTCTTAAATGATTGTGTGTGAGTATAGAGGGTTTTAAAACCCGTTAACATTTTAACTTATCTTGCATTTAACGTCCATTAACTCATGAAGAGAGTGGTGTCCCATTTGTTAACTTTTGCCAATTCAGCTTTAACGCCCTAAGCGATAAGTTATACTGTAGGGCCTAAAGGAAAAAAAATATAAACCGCATAATAATAAAGAAGATTTTATTGAAAAAACAAAATTGGCAGAACAACTTAAATTTAAAATTAATTCAAATGAAGCTCACGATTATATACTTCATCCAGTAATAAATAATTGCACTATATTCCCTAATTTGGTAAATAGTTTTTAAATCACCTATATTGATAAATAATTTTTCCTCCCACTCTATTTTAGTATAAAACTCAAAGATAATGTCACTTAAAGCAAAATTTAATAAAAGATTATATAAATTGGTGAGCATTATTTTTTACTTTTATTTTGTTTATTTTTGTGAACCTGTCATATAAACTCACCACTTTGCTTTTGTAACTTTATCATTTCGAACAAAAAGTGGCTACTAGAAGAGCAGAACATAGCTATTAAATATACGTATAATTAGTATCGCAAGAAATCATTAGCTAGTATTTTTTTTTAAAAAAATTTATATGTGTTGAGTGTAGAGTGTAGACTGTAGAGTTTACCTCTAGTTGGGTGCGGCCCAATAGGTTTGGCCTAACACATAGAAGCCTGATACAACTATACAAGGTAGAGGTGAAAAAAAAAACCTGAACTCGGAACTGGAATCGGTTTTGTTAATACCCAACCCTATTCGTAGGGTACGGATAGGGTATGCATTTTAGTAGCAAAACCCGTACCCGAACCGGACCCGATTTGTACCCGGTAATACCCGAAACTCCGAACAGGTTCCATACCCGGAACCGGGTTTTTCCAATATCCGAAATCGAGTTTTTCTAATACCCGATCTATAACCGAAATTAACCGAAAAATAACTTGAAAATACCCGAAAAATACCCCTAAAAAGTGCAACCCCTAAAAAATTCCAATATATACCCGGGAAAAAACCCGAAAATATGGTTTTTTTCAATACCCGTAAATACGGTATTCAAATACCCGGTTTTAGAATATCTTGTTCTATACCCGAACCGAACCCGATACATAGGGTATGGTTGTTAAAGGTAATACTCGGACCCGAACCCGACCAGGGTATTGCTAATACCCGATCATACTTGAACCCGGTTCCATATCCAAACCCGATTATTTTCTAATACCCGATTTATGCACCTCTAATACAAGGGATATTTTATCTCCATAGTAGTGGTCTAATACTCTAATGGATCTTCTTTCTTCCTCGAATACATAGATGTTCCTCGGGCTTCAGACTTGGACCACTACTAACGAGTTCTTCATAAATTTATAGATTAGAACGAGACGGAGAAGATGGTGTGTGGTTGTTTCATCTGTTTAGCTACATCCCAACTAGGGGTTTGCTTGGGCCGGTTTTGGTTGGTCTAAAACCGAACCAAAAATCAAAATATCGTTTTTTGGTTTTTCCGGTTTTCTGTTTGGATTCAGGTCATTTCGACTTCAATTTTTCCATTTGAGCTTTAAAATTTGTAGCCAAGAAAGATATTGACCCGTAATATAAATTTTGGCATTAATTATTTTGTTAATTGATAACTAATTGATTATTATATATTTGGGTTAATATAAATAATGATAAAGCTGTAATATTTAGACCATCCGTAGTCAAGCATTAATGTGTATGTAAACAAACGAAAATAAACGAATGCCGACGAAAAAGCATAATGGACGAATATGAACAACGTAAACGACCATTCACAAACATAAATGAAAAACAACACGTGTTCATATTCGTTCATTTAACCAAAGAAACAAATAAATTTCTTCATTTTATTTTAGATAAATAAATATAAACGACTTCTCATCAAACGATAAATTGAACATTCGGTTACCTTTTCATTTTTCATACGTGTGTGTGTGCAAGAATTAGGAGGTTAAACACTAAGTAAATACGAACTTATGATTATAGTATTATGTAAAATTACTTTATTAAATTAATAAAAATAAAACTAAGGATTAAATAATGAAACGTGTAAAGTACACCAAGAAAAGCTAAATAATGAACTCCTTCAACTGAAATTATAAAATAGAAAGCGTAACAAAATTGGTTAGGGTAATGTAACAAGTACCCCCTTTGTATATAATAACTTGACATCTCTGGAACCTCAAGTTTCAGCCCCACACTTTTATCTTTAAACTCCCATGTATATGACCAAAGTACAAACACTATATAATATATTTGTGAATATAAGACAGAAGTTTGAAATATACCCCAATTATCAGTTAAATAATCGTCTTATGTATCACAATTAATACAAAATATATAAGCGAACATTCTCGTAATTTTGATTGCTTTTTATTTATCATTGGTTCTTTTCAAATTCTATTCACCGTATACTTTTGTACTATGTTAAATTAACCAAGATTTTGAGTCCCTTGCCACCATAAAACTACTTTTTAAATAAACGTTTTTATAGGTTTACTCATCTGTCTGTTTAAAAGCTATAATCATGCTGCAATGTAAAATTTGATTATATTTTATTAGCAGTAATAATAATTTGTATATCATAAAAAGCCGTTATCTTTAAGCAACAAGAATTGTATGCAATATTTTTTTATTTCACTTTAAATGTAATACATAACCCATCTACCCGCTAACTTTCTCATTTCCATAAGGTTAAACAATGCACTGTATACAAGTAGTCAATTGTCACAGTTTTTAATATAAAATTGGTTTTAAAGCTAACACGCCCCTCCTTGAAACCGAGACTAGAAGAGTAAATACTAAATAGACTTCAATTGTATAATGGCTATAAATCAAAGGGCTATTACTTATATTATTATAAACCATCAAATGAACATGTGGCTTCATTCATTTCTTCACTTGTGTTAAAGTATCCCTATCATATCATACTCCAGCCAACGTAATCCAATTCTTCAAATCTTCTTTACCTCCAATAAACAATCAACACCTCCTTGATTCTTGCCCACAAATACCCACTTCAAATAACACCCAAAATCCAATCAATTTGTGGTTGCACACCAAGTGTTCGACGAAAGTCCTGAGTGAAAGCAAAGTAATGCAGGCTCATTTTCTTGCCGGAAACCCGGTGATCTTGACCTTAATTGTTGCTGTATTGTTGCAGACTGGTTTTGTTCTTTGTGGGTTTCCAACAACTCTTACGTTGGAGAGAGGTTACCCACATAATCATCATGTTGAATTGAGTGAACTTAAATACAGAGATAGATTACGTCACCCTAGAATCTTGCAGTCTGTAGCCAGTGTTGTTGATTTCCCGGTTCAAGGGACTTATGATCCGTTTCGTGTTGGGTAATTTCTTTAATTCAATTGTTTGTTTCATATTTTATTCATAATAAATTGAATTCTTATGAAGCTGCTTTGAATTGAAGCTATGTGTTTTATTAATTTTTATTGTTATTATTATCCTAAAGGAAAAGATTCTTTCTTTAATTCTTGATTTGATTCCATTACATTTTGGGCTTTTTGTAAAACAAACCCAATATTTTTCTTTATTGTTATTATTATTAAAGGGTCTTGTTTTATTTAATTTATTTTGTTATATTGAGATTTTAGTTTTTTAAATTTGTTTAATATGTTCTTGTTAAAGGGTGCTAATTTCTTTAATTTTTTTTTATTAATGTTGAAAAATTAATTGAATTTGTTGTAGGATTTAGTTGAATCTTGTTCTTTGTTGTTCTTGATAAAGGGTATTATTTTCTTTACTTTTTATTATTTTATATTGAAAAATTAGTTGAATTTGTAAGCTTTATTTCACAAGAGTTCAATTGGGTTCACCAATTATAAACCAAAAGGAAAAGATTCTTGCTTTGATTCCTTTAGTTTTTGGGCTTTTTGTAAATCCAATCTTGTTCTTATTATTATTATTATTATTTTTTATTATTTATATTGAAAAAGTTGGTTGAAATTGTAGGCTTTATTTCACAAGAGTTCAATTGGGTTCACCACCAAAGGAATATTATGTACAAATCGATACCGGAAGCGACGTGTTATGGATTAGCTGCGATTCGTGTGACGGTTGCCCTAGATCTAGTGGACTCCAAGTACTAACTTCACCATTTCTTATTAATATTATAATTATAATTTTAGTATATAAACTATAAAGAATCATTAGATTAGTAATATTATTATTATTATTTTCCATATTCAACAGATCCCAATTCAATTCTATGATCCATCTAGCTCATCAACAGCTTCTTTAATCCGTTGTTCAGACCCACAATGTTCTTTAGGAAGCCAATCGTTAGATTCCAGTTGTTCTAAATCAAACGATCGGTGCATATACACGTTCCAGTACGGAGACGGTAGCGGAACATCAGGTTTTTATGTATCGGATCAAATCCATTTGGATACAGTTGTCGGGGATTCGAGTTCATCAAATGCCTCAGCATCTATTGTATTCGGGTGAGTTGATACTTGTTAACAGTTTTGTTATTATTCGTGAACTTGTTTTAGGATTTGTTGTGAAAACGTTGTTGGCTTGTGAAACAGATGCAGTATGAGTCAAACTGGAGATTTGACCAAATCTGACAGGGCTGTTGATGGGATATTTGGGTTTGGTCAGCAGGGCCTATCGGTAATTTCACAACTTTCGTCACAAGGGGTCGCACCGGACGCGTTTTCTCATTGTCTTGTAGGGAACGGTGCGGGTGGTGGAATTTTAGTTCTCGGACAGATAATTGAGCCGAGCATGGTGTATACTCCTCTTATTCCGTCACAGTAAGTTTTCTTTCTGACTTTCAGTCGGTATTGAATTGACCATTATGCCCCTCAAATAAATGGGTGTAAACAAGCCGAGTGGCTCGTTTGAATTACAAGAGCTTGAGCTCAGATTGTTTCGAGCTTTATTTCAACAGCTTGGGCTTGGCTTGGGCTCACCTAGAGCTCGGCTCGTTTATTATTTTTTATTAATTCATATACAATTAATAATTATATAGGTATATATGTGTGTGTAATTAATTGTAATTTGTATATACAACGTAATATATTCTGTTTAGTTATTGTAAATATATGTATTTACTATTTAATATACTGAACCAAATTTATATAAATAATAGGCTTCTTTAGGCTCATGAGCCAGCCTGACCTTGACTCTTTGCTTATTTTTATAATTAATTAATTCATATACATTTATAAATATCTTATTTATGTATATAAATATTATAATTTTTATATATGACATAATGTATGCTATTTAGTTATTTTCATCGTATCTTTAAATATAATAATTATTTTAATAAAAATATATATTAAAGTAAATTATATAAATAATAGGCTCGTTTACGCTCGAGAGCCAGCTGGAGCTCGATAAGTGAAGCTCAGCCTCGGGCTTGATTAAACAAGCTTCTTTTTAAGCTCAAGCTCACTTAAGCTTGGCTCGATTGGAACTTTTTGCGAGCCGATCTCGATGGCTTGCCTCGTTTACACTTCTAGAGACACATAACTGTTAATGGCATTTATATTTCTAACTCAAAAGAACCAAAAATCTTGATTGAAGCATTCTACACGTTTTATTTATCTTGACATTATTAACATTATTGTTTTAATGATATGAAAGGGCCCGATTTGTAAAGTTTTGACCTTTGACTTTATTGGTATGCTACGGCCTACAGTTTGACCATTATACCCCTCATAGACATGTTAACATCATGTTCCAGGCCACATTACAACTTAAATCTGCTGAGCATTTCAGTCAACGGTCATACGTTATCCATTGACCCGTCAATGTTTGCCACGTCAGGCAACCGAGGAGGAACCATAATTGATTCCGGAACTACCCTTGCTTACCTGGCGGAAGAGGCTTATGACCCTTTTGTAGATGCTGTAAGTTGTCAAGGGCAAAGTTATCAGATTACTTTTCACTTCAAAATAACAAGAATTATGAGAAAACGCTTTTGTTATTGCAGATTACACGGTCGGTTTCACAATCTGTCCGGCCGCTCGTGTCAAAGGATAGTCAATGTTATTTAGTTGCCTCCAGGTTTTTATATTTCCCATAATTTTTTTAATTATAGTTTATTTTTTTCGTTAACTAAAATTAGTTTTTTAATTATATTTCAGTACACCTGATATGTTTCCTACAGTAAGCTTGAACTTCGCGGGTGATGCTTCAATGATTTTAAGACCCCAGGATTATCTTCTACAGCAGAACTCAGTGGTAAGATGTTGTGCTGTTTTAATACTATTATCATTTATAAGTGGACATTATTTGCACCTAAATTTTTTTTTTTGACTTGACATGTAGTTTGAATACTATTATTATTTATGTTTGATCCAGTCAAAATAGATTTATCACATATTATGTGATCTGTGTAGGGTGGAGCTGCATTGTGGTGTATAGGTTTCCAGAAAATTAGAGGTCAAGGAATTACAATTTTAGGAGGTACAAGTTTTTTTTCATTTATATACTATTTCGAATTTTAAATGAATTTCTTTTAACTTTTTATTGGTTTTGACTTTGTATATGAACAATGCAGACCTTGTTTTAAAAGACAAAATTGTGGTATATGATCTTGGTGGTCAACGGATAGGTTGGGCGAATTATGACTGTAAGTTATGTTCATTTGAAACACAGTTCTTTATTGTTAGTTATAAAATTGGACCCTGAAAAGTCGAACTTTGTTTCTTCATTTTATTAGGTACATCGTCCGTAAATGTGTCAACCACCTCAAGTGGTGGTAGAAGTGAATATGTGTCGGGCCAATTCAGTGGTAGCACTTCATTGCAGGATACCCGTTACAGACTGATTTTAACCGGTTCTGTGGCTTTCGTGCTACAATTAGCATTAATTGTTGCTTTTTCCTAGTGAAAACTGGATTTCTACTTGTCAGAATTTTTCTAGAGTTTGATTCTTTTGTTTGTATAGTAGAAAAAAAAGGAATTGTTCATTAATATTTATTATTTGTAACAGCAATAGCTAATTGAGATTTATACATTTATACGTATTTGTACGTTGTAAACGTATTACGTTTATATACAAATTAACTGCTGCTCATTTAAACATTCTGAGACTTTGTTATTTTGTTTTGTGGAGTGTTTTGGGTTGTTTGTTTTAAAAATCCAGATTTACATGTTACAGGGTCGAACTGTAAAAAAGTTGCAACATCATGAGTTAAATCAGGGAAGAAGTTCGAAATCGTATGTCCAGAATCCCACGGATTTTAAAAATGACAAAATTAGTTTATTTTTGGTCGAGTCTTGGAAAAACGATAATTTTGACAGGTTGTTGTCTATTGTAAGAACAAGATGAAACTTGAAGTGGCACCTCTGCTTGGTTAATGGTTAATACATCTCATCTGTTATCAGTAAAAAAAATGTGCCATGAACTACGGTTATGATTGAGAGGGTTTCTATCTATATCGGTTCGTTGTTCATTTAATGTTGGGAAGTGATTCTTCAAGTGTGTACTACGATAAAACCAACAATACAAATAATTTGAAAGCGAAAATTAACATTAAGATAAGCTAGTTATGTTTATTTAGCATAAAATTGCTACTACATATGATTCGCACTTGTATATTGTTGCAAGATGAATTTATTAACTATTTAACTTCATGAAAGAAGTCTAATTGAACCCTATTTAAACTTTAAACTTGTAGATATGAAACAAGTCTAATTGAACCCCATTTAACCTGATAGATACATGATACATCATACCATTTAGTTGGGATCCGGAACACAAGTTTGATGACAATCTTCTTTATACAAAGGCTGTTAGCATTGAGTATTATACAGACTACACAGCAAGCTTTCCAATAAAAGCTAGATTGACTATCTTATGGTGATTACCAAGGCTCATGCCATGAGTGAATCACATTCTAACAATTAAATCATCATCAAAACCCTAAGGCTCGTGCAATAGGTCAAATATACGCTAACACAACCACACAAATAATTGTTGACTGATATCAAATGGTCTTTGAAAAAAGCTTCTTTCCAAAAGGAAAATACTTTGCATTCTTAAAAGGTAACAACAAAGCATAAAAGTTGCATGCTCAAAAGCATGTTAAAACTTAAATCCAACATCTTTAGCAAAAGCAAAGTAAGTTGTTCACATGGTGTGCTAGGAAGATAGATAGATAGATAGCCAACAAAACCTCAGATTGTTTTAAAACCAACTCAATACTCAGGCTACTCAGCAATAGAACATGACACTCTTAACGCTTTCATGGATAGCCGGGAGCGGGCGCACATCAGCAACCCTGTCTCTTGTTGCACGTTGTCCGCTGCGAGAATCAGAGTCAGACAGATCTCCTCCTTCCATGTAGGACCGGGCTCGGAATGCAGCCAGATGCGCATAGTACGCAGGTGGAACTGCAGTTAATATATTAAAAATCAAACAGTTAGAAACTTATAATCTGTTAAAACGACGAAGAGAAACAAAAGGCAGAGAATGTATATACATACCCACTGAAACAGATCGTGTGCACCTCGCATAGCTAAAGTTGAAAACACAAATAACAAATGGGTTAGATAAGTTACACATCAAAACTATATATCTATAAAAATATCAGGGTTAGTTGAAATACGTGTAGCACAAGGAGTTAGTCAGCATCTGCAGCCCGTCTGCTGTGAACTTGTTCTCATCATACAAAACATGATAGTGTGCCGGGCGGCTGGTCCCCTACAAAACTCATATAATATATGATTATATACGTGTGTGTGTGTGTGTAAAAGGAATGGCATCCAAGTGGAAAACAATTTCTCACCTGAATTCCAGAATGGCTGCAGAGATAGAAGTCAAACTCATTGGGATGGCAAATCTTGGTACCGTTCCTGAACAAATTTAATCAATAAATAAAGAATTAGAATACAAAAGAACATTTTAAATATAAAGAAATAAGAAACCATAAATTACAAACCAGGAAGAATATTGCCACTCCTATCAGTAGTAGCCCGATCACCATGTCTCGCAGGAAACAAACGCGTATGATGCCTCTTTTGAACAATGATAAAGGTAACAGGAGGCATATAGTTCTCTTCCAATGATATGCAAGCCTGAAAAACAACCTCGTTTTAGAACCGCCAATTAAAAGTTAAACGCAAAACTTAAAAGTAATAGTAATAATGATAATAGAAACCTACTTTCCGAATCTTGTCCATCTCATTCAACAAAACATCATTGAACTACCGTCACTGACTCCATCCCTGTAAAAGATAATCCTGTGGGGTTTATGTCCAGTTGACTTTTTGAAGGAGATCAAAAGGTCCCTGCAAAACCAAAAATTCATTATTCTAAACTTGAATACAAAAGAAATATTTGTTTTTATAAAGGTAGTAAACACTTGCCTAATCATCCCTCCATGAACAACACCCCTTTGTGCATCAGTAGTTACAGTGTGCAGATCTTGAATTATCTCCTGCCTATGTGGCTGAGCAGACACCAAAGCTTTGTACTTGGTGACTTGTGGCCAATCCATGGAAGCAACCACCTGTTAAAAGAGGATCAAAACATATAATCTTATTTAGTCAAATGGATTTTGAGATAGAAATAATAAGATAATAGAAATGTAACATACGGAAGCAATAGAAGGAGTGGAGTCTTCTCCCTTTGTGGGATGGGTGACATCAGCACCGAAGATGATAGTTGGACGATCAGTAACATAAGGAAGCCTACCATTGAGAGATGCAGACAACACACTGTTCCTCCCTCCAGCCTAATATAGTATAAATAGAAATTAATATATTAATGCAAAAATAGAAAAAGGAATGCTATTAACTTGTTATATACCTTAACATTGATCTTCATGGCAACATTTTCAAAATACTGCTTGCCCATTTTCATAACATGTTGTGGCCTGCAGCATTGTGAAACAATTCCCAGCTCGGTTTCACAAACTCGTTTGATTCTTCCTGGAAAATAAAGGGTAAATATAAATGATAATAACAGCAAATGTGTACAACACTAATTAAATTCAAATTACCGTATGTTCCTTTAGTTTCAGGAAGGATTACAAACAGCAACTGGATATGGCTTCCAGGTGGTGCAGATCTTGCTAGTCTTGCATTACATTGAGACTGAATATCAACTAGTGCTTTCTCAATATTGTGAGGTGGCGCACTATAGATTGGTATCACAGATTGGGGATTGAAAACCTTCAAAATAACAAGATGTTAAAATTATTATAATGCAATAAATGTTTTGGCATAAACATGGTGACATAATAGTATAAAGCGATAGATACATACAATTCCTTTGTCCTGGCACATTTGAACAAGACCTTTGCAAAAACGCTCAACAGCATCGACTCTCTGCCTTGAAAAGTTCACTGTTGCCCAGTAATTAACAGTACCCCCATTGATCATTTTCTACACAAAAAAAGAGAAGGTTAAAAAAGATAACACTAATAATCTTTAATTTATAAGTCAACAATATAGGAAAAATTTTAATACTGAAAGAATGTGAATAGAACTTCACCAGATCGATCATATTCCACCGTCCAACTTGTGGATTAACTTCAGCAGTACCATGATACTTGATCTGGAAAACAAGAGCCATATTAAATTAAAAATTAATAACAATATAAGAATAATGTTATTAAAGAGGAGAGAAAGGTATGAATTTACCGGTGGCGGTGGGAGAACTCGTGCATCGATACACGTAAACTGTTCTCTCACTCGCATGCCAAATTCCTTGTTCACAAGAGCATCATCATTGTATTTGTTACTCTCCACAATCTAAACGACACCAACCAACAAAAAAAAGTTAAAATTTTATAATGGAGTAAAAAGTATTATAAAAGTGAAGTTTATGATTTAAAGAAATACATACATCAGCAATACTTCGTTGCCTCTCATTTGGGCGTTGACAAGTGGCCCTTAGCAAATTAGTCACTTGTTTTTCATTCAGCTTTGAAGCATACCTTTGGCCTTCAGCCAATGTACAAAGCTATAATTACACAAATGAAAGTTAGCAGAAGTTTTGATGATTTAGTTAAAATACTTACTAATAACAATATAATAACAGCTTACCTCCATTGGCACATAGGTAGGCTTTGCTTCTGTGCCTGCTTGGATTGCAGGAAGCAATGGAAAGCGAAGTTGCGTGTTATATTTTTCACGGAAGTACTGAACAACCGAAACAGTAGCTCCGGTACCATCCACAAAACTAACAAATTAAATCAACAAAAGAAATAGCCAAAAATAATAAACATATGATCACAAAGTCATGTCGACTATAATAAGACTAAAAAATAATATAATGATTATTACAACTCACGTTAGTTGGTTAAGTGGTTGGCGGGTTATGTCTTGACACTTGTAGCGCCTCAAGTAATCATTCCCACGGCGAACTTCAACCCTAACTCCTCGAAGAGCTCTCTTCACCTGAGAGTTACAATTCCCACAAAATAAACTGTTAACTTGTTCCAATCATTTTTTCAGACTATTCAGACAAGAAATTAAAACATAAAACAGAATTATACCCTGATTCTGTCTTGGTCGGTAAGCGGTCTTGATATATCTTTGTTGAGAAACTCCTTCACAAAATCAGATACCAACTTTGATTCATAGAAGACATATCTGCAATAAAGAGTAACGAAGAATAATATATCATTTCGAACTTATAATATTATAATACAGCAAGAGTTTTAAAACATATACCAATGTTAAGTGAAAGTCCCATCTGAGTTGGTCTTAAACTTTGGTAAAAACCTTTCCAGAACTCTATACCATCTCCAAGCAAACCTTTGCCAAATACAGGGCTAAACAACGATCTCCCAATTACTTCACGGCTGCAAATCAAGATCAATTTAGAACAAAATAATAGTTGAATAAATAAGCAATGAATATACAAAAGGATAATGAAGAAACACTAAGTTACCCCGGGCAGATTACGGATAATCTGGGGGTTAAATAGATGTTTCCCACGAGGGGTTAGATCCGGCAAAGATGGTTCTTCTGATAACCTGCAAAACAGACACCGTGAGCTCGTCACTGAGAAGGGGGGTACCTCCTTGTGACCACCCTCCGGCGTGAGAATCAGACTAGATTGCTCTTGAATATAAGTGTATATTAAGAGATTGCTAGAGCAGATATCAGGTATAAGATATAAGATACAAGATAAGATGAGATGATCATACCATTTGGGGTATTTATAGCCGAAGGTAGGTTTCCAAGAGGGTATAGCCGGCTGAATAGTATTCCTGTTCTACCAACTGTGGCCTACGCACGTGCCATGCTGGCAGTTGGTGGGTAGGCAGCGGCTGACAGTGACCAGGCCTGCTGTGTACTATTCCTTTTCCACCAACTGCAGGCTATGCACGTGGTATGACAGGAGTTGGTGAGTAGGTAGCGGCTAATAGTGACATACAGTACAAGAGCATGCTGCTTGCCATACTGTTGTCAATGGGCTGTCGTATCTCTGGTCAGATCTTTTGCCCATACCTCGTCAGGTACAGTACAAAAGATCTTCCAGTATCGTACGGACTGGCTCATTTGGGCGGGAGTATTCCCCCTCCCGCCTTTGTGCGGGATTGTTCCCAGGCTTTGCTCATTCCTTCAGGTGACTACTGAATTATTGAGAGCTAAGTGCCTTGTGCGTGTAGCCTTGCTGCGCGGGTGGCCTTCCCTGATGGCTTGTATCCGCAGCTGCGGGAACAGGCGGAGTACTTCACCATTGGGAGGCATTTCCTGCGGGAACAGCTTGCGTACTGCGCGTAAGGACGTCATGTCTCTGAGCATGGTGGGTCCTGCGGATCCAGTTGGTTTCTGCGCAGACGTCTCTCTTCAAGGTGAGTCCTGTGGGTCCAACTGGGCTCTGCTGGGACCTACCTCTTCAAGTCCCCCCAGTCCAATGTTCTTCTCATGAGTGTTTAATAAGTGAGGTGAACTTTTGGACTTGAGCTAAGGGTTTTTGAAAAGGGTTTAGTTTTAAGGTTTTCCATGGGGATTCTTCCCGCGGAAGTCCTTATGTCACTTGCAGAAATTCCCGACTTTCCTGCTTGATCTTTGGGTATGATGCGGGTAGGTCTGTAACCTCCTCGCAAGTCAGGAGCGTTGAGTCAAACTTGTGTGGATTCTCCATGATGTATTGGTAGTTTTGAACATAGTGATCAATTATGTTAAAACCACCAATTCCATCTTGAAGCTTCAAACAATGTAGTTCTCGACGTTCCCGCTATGCGGGGATGTTATTCCCGTTTCCGCAAGCATTGCCCAGAAGATCCTTCTTGGTTTCAATTCCTTGCGGAGTGCTAGGTATGTGAAGGGTTTTGCCTTGACACTGTACCCGCACTCGTCTTACGGTTACTTTACTTCCAAGGTATTCCTGGTGTCAATTCCCTGCGGGTGCTAAGTATGTGAAGGGTTTTTGCCTTAACACTGTACCCGCACCCGTCTTATAGTTACTTGGTCGCAGAGGTATTCTTGGCTTCAATTCCCTGCAGGTGCTAAGTATGTGAATGGTTTTGCCTTAACACTGTACTCGCACCTGTCTTACAGTTACTTGGTTGCCGAGGTAAGGGGTATTTTCCCGCTTACTTTTGAATCTTTTTGAAATTTTGAAATTCGAAGAGTTGGTGAAAGGATAAGAACAGTCCAAACTGTTGAAACGTCGTCCGACGGTTTCTTCTGACTGTGTCAGGACGTGCAGGAAGTTATGGTGACGTGACAGTACATGGTCATTCCAGACGCTTTTTCAGGCGCGTGGGCGCGATTTTTCGGGCGCGTGGCCGCGAAATTAATGGCACGCGTCCTTTCAACAGCTGTTGCCAGCTTGCTCTTTGCCACGTGTCATAGTTTCATTGCACCTGCGATTTCTCTCTCTTCCGCATTAAATTCATCGCATTGATTGCGATTAGTATATAAAGGGGGAGAGGGTCCTTTGTAATCCACACTTTCACTTTTCTCTTCATCTTCAAAACGATTTCCGGCGAATACTCACCTTTTCAGTGGAGCATTCTCTTGAAATCGTTCTCTTCTTTCATACCTGCAAGATGTCTTCTGCTCACGATCTTGAGGCTACAGCCCAGGAGGCTGGGGTGTACGCCGAGAACCCGTCATCCACGTCCGACAAGGATGACAAGAGTACTGCTGGCGAGTGCCAGTGTGCTCTGCCTGTCGATCTATATCAGTACATCGTCAGGAAGTTCATGCTCGAGTCTTTCGAGCCTAAGTTTCCTGAACCTCATCAGACGGTGTATGATGCCGCCAGAGGCAAGATCGGGGTATATGCCGCATTCTTTGTCTATGGGAATCTTAGGTTCCCCTTGACGAAGTTTGTGTACCGTGTTCTGGAGAGGCACGGTGTACACCTGACCGAGGTACACCCGATGGCAATCGCAAAGATTCGCCACTTCGAGTGGGTGTGCCGGATTCTGGGCGTTGAGCCCTTCGTCGACCGCCTGATGACCTTCTACTCTTGGAGGTGCATCCAGGGGTGGTATACTCTGATAACCCGGATCAAGGGTTTGAAGATTTGCGCAACCGAGCGCAGTCTTCGTTCATGGAAGCGGGAGTTCTTTTATATCTCCGCTCGCGCCATCCCCCTTGCCATGATGTTTAAGAATGGGCAAGCACTCCCCAGCCTTCACGCCTCCAACTACCAGGAGGCGGAATGGTTCTCAAAGATTTCCCGAGTCCAATCTCCGGTTTACCGCTTTGCGGAGTCCGGGATGGTGATGCTCGGGATGAGCCAGGTGTGGAAGGATGCGGAGGCGCAAAAGATCCCGATCGTCCTTGAATACGGTTTGAACTCTGTCCCTTACGGTATGCTCTGTCTTCTTTGTTTATATAGGTTTGTCTTCTAACTGTTTTTCTTTTATTTTAGAGGGGAACGACTTGCAGTCGCTCCTGTATCCGCGGGAGGCTGATAGTCCCGCTCGGATGGGTACTCGTGCTCTAGATGAGAACGAGTTGCCCATCCTTGAACAGACGGCGGATCGGTTCGTGGAGGTCTACCCGCCAGGCCACGAGATCCTGAGCGCCAGGCGGCCAGGTAAGGCGTTATTCAACCCTCGACCTCTCAATGCTGAAACCTCTGCTGGAATTCCTCTAATCTTGTGTTCTGATGAGGAATCCGCAGATGGTCCTCCGTTGGTGCGGAAGAAGAAGGCTGCCGGCGGGAAGGGGAAGGCGAATGTGGCCTCCACTGCCGATCCGGTGCCTCGGTCTGATTCAGAGACCGAGAGCGAGGAGGTGGCGGGGAACCCTGGTGGTGATAAGACCACTGCTCCGGAGGCTGCGACGACTGTCACCTCCGGAGAGCCCAGGATGACGACGGTGAGCGGCGTAAAGAGGCCGGCTCCATCGGGTTCGTCCCCGCCTGTCCGCACTTTTAGGCTCAAGAAAACCCGTAAGTACAAACTTCCTTTATTTTTAACTTCATAGCTTTCCATCATTAATACTTATCTTCTTTGTGCAGGCGTGGATGCTACCGCATTCCAGGGTAGAGCGGGGAGGAGTACCTCCGGACCCATGATGGTAGGCTTGGTCAGCCTACCTGAGGTAGGCTTCATATTCCCCTCGAATGCATTTGAGAATTGTCCATTGCTCTTCGGTATACTTTCTTTGTTGGCTGAAGTGTTGGCTAAATTTCTGCTGGAAGTCTTCCCAATCGTAGATGTGGTGGACCGGTAGACGATCGAACCACGCTCTAGCTGCCCCAACAAGCGTCATTTGGAACATGTAACACCACGTAGGTTCCGTCCAACTACTGACGGTTGCCCCCGCTATGAACCTGTTCAAATGATCGTCTGGATCAGATATACCATCGTAAGTGCCGATGTTGGACATCTGTTTGGCACTTTTCGGGACGATTGCTTCCGCAATGTCCCTTGCAAATTTGGACGTTCCCGCCTTTGCAGCAGTTGGTGTAAATGTTTTGGAGAAGTCACGTGGGTTTCCACCTGCGTTTTTTGGTTTGAAGGTTTCTCCAAAACGCCTTCTCGGTTGGGAGTCCGTTTCCTTACGCTTCCCTTTCGCCCTATGACGAGGGTTTGCGTCACTATCGGATTCCTCCGAATCATTGTCCCAGTACTCTCCGAATTCCTCAGGCTGTTGGAGTGGACGTAAGCGTTCATCCAACTCAGCTTGGAATTCTTTTTGACGTGCTTCCGCTCACGCTTTAACTTCATCGAGTGTTTGGCGGGGGAGCCTCGTTCGTTGTCTCTCTAACTGGGTATCGGTGAATCCTAGTGAGCGATTATTTACTGCACTTGCCCCAGCTTGGGTAACCGGGGTAGTGTTCGTAAAAACTGTGTAGTCGCCGGTATTCCCCTCAGTGGCTGGGGTTGTGGTTACCGGAGTTTCTTTAACCATCTTTCCAGAAGTTTGAAAAAACTGAAAAGAAATGAAGTTCTAGCTTTTATGCACGGATGGCGCCAATGAAGAAACACTAAGTTACCCCGGGCAGATTACGGATAATCTGGGGGTTAAATAGATGTTTCCCAAGAGGGGTTAGATCCGGCAAAGATGGTTCTTCTGATATCCTGCAAAACAGACATCGTGAGCTCGTCACTGAGAAGGGGGGGTACCTCCTTGTGACCACCCTCCGGCGTGAGAATCAGACTAGATTGCTCTTGAATATAAGTGTATATTAAGAGATTGCTAGAGCAGATATCAGGTATAAGATATAAGATACAAGATAAGATGAGATGATCATACCATTTGGGGTATTTATAGCCGAAGGTAGGTTTCCAAGAGGGTATAGCCGGCTGAATAGTATTCCTGTTCTACCAACTGTGGCCTACGCACGTGCCATGCTGGCAGTTGGTGGGTAGGCAACGGCTGACAGTGACCAGGCCTGCTGTGTACTATTCCTTTTCCACCAACTGCAGACTATGCACGTGGTATGACAGGAGTTGGTGAGTAGGTAGCAGCTAATAGTGACATACAGTACAAGAGCATGCTGCTCGCCATACTGTTGTCAATGGGCTGTCGTATCTCTGGTCAGATCTTTTGCCCATACCTCGTTAGGTACAGTACAAAAGATCTTCCAGTATCGTACGGACTGGCTCATTTGGGCGGGAGTATTCCCCCTCCCGCCTTTGTGCGGGATTGTTCCCGGCTTTGCTTATTCCTTCAGGTGACTACTGAATTATTGAGAGCTAAGTGTCTTGTGCGTGTAGCCTTGCTGCGCGGGTGGCCTTCCCTGATGGCTTGTATCCGCAGCTGCGGGAACAGGCGGAGTACTTCACCATTGGGAGGCATTTCTTGCGGGAACAGCTTGCGTACTGCGCGTAAGGACGTCACGTCTCTGAGCATGGTGGGTCCTGCGGATCCAGTTGGTTTCTGCGCAGACGTCTCTCTTTAAGGTAAGTCCTGTGGGTCCAACTGAGCTCTGCTGGGACCTACCTCTTAGGATAAATATTAAAAGAATTAGCAAAGTTATTTAATTTGATGGCATTTATTTTGCTTCAACATACTCACATTTAAATTATGAAGATAAATATTCTTTGTTTTTAGTTTATTAATTAATTAATTTATTTATTTGTCATTTTTAGCCTATATATATTTATTGAATTTATATCTTGTAATTTTATCACATATTAATTCACTAATGTATTTTTAGTTTATAATTTATTTATTTATCATTTATAGCCTATTTATTTATTGAGTTTATATCTTGTAATTTTATCACATATTAATTAACTAATGACTAATGGGTGTAATTTGGTAAATGGCAATTATTGGGTGTTATAAATTATTTTTAGAACAATTAAACAGTATTTTCACACTAAAGTATATGTGAGAATAATAAACTACGGTACCCAATAAAATCCTACCATACCAGGTGTATTTCAAGAATTATTTGATTCGTATCATGAATTAAATAAAAAACCAAATTAACCGCATTAATATCAAGTTATATAAAAAGTTCCTCGTTGACATTACTTTAAACGGTGGATCTGATTTGACTTTTATCCTATGCAAATATTTGACTCTTGACTTTGGCCGTTTATATGATATATTATGAAATCATATCACATCATATCGAATTTGTTTTGACTTTTGACTAACAAAAAAATGTGAAATTCTGATAAGTGCATTAATATCGCTTTAAATTAACATGACACGTAAATACACAATGAAAAAAGTATAAAATTATACAATAATAAATATGGTGAATTCAAATCACGTTTTACCCGAGCTAATTTAAATCTAAT